>NC_071402.1:32737514-32807514 GCF_017976375.1 Cuculus canorus
AGAGTGCTTCCCTCTAATTGATACTTTGAGAGATCAGTACTTTGTTGTTCATTTTAACTAATTTTTATCATGCCTCTGGGATGATATAACCCACACATCGTTCACCTAAGAAACCTGGTAATTATGGCACTCACTACAAGTAATTAGCTTTCAAATAAAAAGGAATCTTTATCCAAATTGCTGGGGGAAAATGCAATAATAATAATAAAATAAAGGACTGATGTTTAGATAAGTAAATATCAACAGGAAATGACCATTCAAAAAAACTAAAAGAACAAGCAATCAGGTCAATGCTATTCATTACTGGGACACCACACAGCTTACATTTTTATTTTTTAGAGTTTGAACAGAGCTTTTCTTTACCACGACAATCAGGTCAATGCAGTATTTGCTCGGAAATAAGTGTAGTAAAACTAAAGTACTTTGACACAGGAACTCTGCTTTTATCCATTTACTTGAAGCATGCAGGCATGATGTCCTCCACTTCATTAGAGAAAGCAACGTAAGGATGGACTGGTTCTGTCTGGAGGGTGCATACACACCAGAAATATGCCTCATAACTTAATGGAAGAATTCTTTTCTCTGTTTCAAGTACCGGATATAATGCAGTGGCTGGTATCAGTCTATTAAAAAGTAACTTCGGTTAAGATTTATAGTTGGTCAGAAAATTAAATGATGGCATGGGGTAGAAAAGGCAACTAACTGTAAGAGGCTGTACATTACACCCATAGTCATTTTTTTCAGCCAAGTAAGTTTGCTAGAGAAAAGAGCATAGAAAGTGTGTGATGCACACAAAACTGTAAAATTGAAGCAATGTCGGAACAGCCTACTAGCACATGGATAAGACAACAATAAATGCAGGCTCTGTAATGGAGGTTACATGGGTATTAGCTACTACAAAGCACTAATGGAGTGAACAAGAATGATGTTTAAATCATCAATATCCAGGTGCTTAGCATTACTTAGAAATAAAGCAATTAGGAATCAAAGGGAATAATTATCAGATTTAACAAAGAGGCCATTTAATGTTTGTCACTATGTCATTACTCCTATTTAATGGTAGGGGAACACTAAGGAGTTAAAATGCATTGTGAGCACGGATTAAATAGTACAGTGAAACAAGTCACAACAGTTATAATTAAAAAGTGGGTAATTGCCACAGCTACTGCGCAATAACATTGAAGACGCTATTGCTTGTCCTTGTGCTTTCAACATGAAGTAACAGACAATTGTGTGTGGAGTCTGCTGAAAATATATTAAGTGATAAATACTATGGATGAAAAATGCATGAATGATGCAATTAGTGTGAACTACTGCCCCAGTTTTGTCATGGTTATTTGGGCTTGTCAGCTACTCAGGATTTTTCTAATTTCTTTCTACTCTTAACATTTTCAGCCCTTACACATCATGTTGTCTTCATTCTGCTCACACTGATAATAGCCAGACCAGCCAAGATCTAGTCCATTTTCCAGATATTCTTTGGAATTTAGTTAAACATCCAGATGGGCTGCAATAGCATAGGTAAATCCACCTGTTTTACTGGAAGTTAAATGTGGAACTGAGAGTTTCCAAAACTAAATAAAGGAAACTTGATGAAACCAATGCCCCATTTCCAGACATAACAGATGTAGAATAGAAAATTCACTAAATATCAAGAAACATTCTAATCCTGCTAGCTTTTTTAAGTCACTACCAAAGAAGAAAACTTCTCTTTCTCCTGAAGAAATCAGAGAGCTAAAAATATAAAAATGAAACTGCTACCAATGGGCCAAAAGCAAATTGAGAACAGAATTTAGTACCCTAGTAATAAGGAAAGTAATTGCTGCTGAATCAAATTTCTCTCTTGATAAGATTTCAAAAACCACTAAGTACATATTACCCAGTGATGTGTGCATTCTTGGGAAAAGCTGCTGTGAATCTTCAAGACAACGCAGGCTTAAGTGATGTGCAAAGAACCTACGGTAATGATGATGACATTAAAAGGTTCATAAAACCAGTATTAATAGCTAGAAGCAAGATGAAGCACTAGTTTTCTGCAAGGGATCATATGCAAAACACAAAGCTAAGAAGAAGAGAGAATGTGAATTTTAAGAATGGCCTCTTCTATTTACAGTCACCTAGAAAATAAGAAGGGGATTGAAGAACAATGAGAAATCAGAAATAAAATTCTGTATGAATTAGAATTCAACCAAATAACTCCATATTAGTAATTAAGCTAAGCAAAGACAGCAGTAACTTTGAGGCCTTGACCAGCATTTCATGCCCGCAGTATGGTATAGCTACATTTTCTAGAGAAACGTTATCCCACAGGTGAAAGGATTCTTCAACGTATCATCCTAGAACTACACAATAATTATGACATTGAAACCCGCTTGTTTGAGAACAAAATAACTGCATTTAAAGTTAATGGATCCTCTAATTCAGAAATGAAGCTATGTTATTTTGAAAAATCTAATAATCCTTGCAAATAAAAGTCCCATTTGAGCACTACATAAAAAAGACAAAATGAACTGTCATTTGAATATTCCCATCTTTCCTGATGCAATTTTACTTTCAGGTGTTCCACTTAAAATCTTTCATACATGCAGATACCTCATTTAAAAAAAACTAATATTTTGCAAAGTTTAGTTGGATTTTTGGAAACCCATAAATGATACAGGATTCAAAAACATGAAAGTGAAATCCCTCATAAACTTGTATTAACTTGCATTATTAATCAGGCTAATTTCTTTGTTTAACATGAGAAAAGAGAAACATAAAAGAGAATTATAAATGTGATTCTTACTATTATAGTTTCACTAGTTCCCTCTCTTAGCAAACAGCAAGTATATTCTATAAAAGTGATTATCTTGCTAATGTTGACGTCCTTTAAACAAACATGTATGACAGAATGGATGGGCTTTGCCACGAGAAATACAATTACAAACCCTTTAAGCACTGGTGAAAACAAGTAAATATTTGAACATAAGGGATCCCAGTGAGAGTTCTTCAGAAGTGCATTTTCAGGATTGGGTCCAAAAGAGAAGAAATTACACACTTGCAGTGGAATTCGCAAGAAGTAGACAAATTATGGGATAGTGAGTCATCAGGGAGTTAGCTTCAGAAAACCTTTCATGAAAAGAATGATGTGAAACAATTGTCCTGCTGGCTGAGCATATATGTGCTGCTAGAACTGTAGCCAAAGAAAAGCTTGCTTGGAAACTGTCTTCCAAAAAAAGATAGTTATTAATAATTCTTAGTATCAGATATAAAAGTGAGCTATCAGTGAAAGCAGGGTAGAGAAGAAAACAGAAATAGGTTAATTAGGTGCATAAAATACTAGTGTAGAGCATGTACTGAAGAATGCCTGAGTATATTACTGCTTTTTTATGATGAATGATTAAAATAATCTATTTTTTTCCAGTCAGTATGACTGCTTCTTTATGTATCATTAGGGAATGGAGATTTATGCATGCAAGTATTTGCCAAGCAACAAAAGGGGGATATAGGGCCTATTTAGTTTATGGCAGAAAAAAAAGTTAACAACTAGATTCTACTAGCTCATTTACACAGTGGGCTTAGCCCACAGTGGGCTAATTAACCTTAAAAAGATGTGAGATGAAAGGGGGTAAAAATCCATCTCAATTGGCAGCGCACTGTGTATGCTATGCTACTAATGATTTAAATTTATCTCAAAGAAGAGATATTTGGAAATTAGAAAATCTGAAAATTGAATTATTATGGACCAGTCATCCTGTAATAATACCTCTTGTGTTATTACCGGCACAATTTACAGACTCTGAGGCTACATTGATACTCGGAAGTTAAACAGTAGCAAGGAACATTTTCCAAAAACTGAAACTAAACCATCTGTAAAGTTGAACAGTAAGAATGGTCTGGTTTGACCTGAGTCAACTAGCATTCCCCTAAACAACTGAGCACAACTGAGAGGCTATCATGGGTTCACAACCCTTCCCAAGACTCACTTTGCATAGGGACTTCCTAGTTTTGAGAGTAAAAGAATGTAAAAACACCTTCCTAAGCAAATTTCATTCAGTAGTATAGACAAAGTCTGAGTTTTCTGGAGCCCATTTATTGTTACGGTCAACCTAAGCAAAGCTATTTAGGGAAGTTATATGGAGAACCGTATCTATAATTTTAATGAAGAACAACCAGCATTTTTGGACCTGAAGACTGTAGGCCATTAAGAAGGAAATACAGCAACTTTATATTTCCTTTACATGCACTCTGCATGCCAATAACTGTTTGACAAAAGCCAGAGGGCACTCAGCCAGAGGCTCCATTGTAGAAAGAAAGCCATTCTCATCCAATGAAGAGAAAAACAAGATGCTTTGACCACCACTTAGGGACATAATAACATGATCACCATCAATCAAAGCTGGGTAGCAGAGACGACATTGCTACAGTGTTAGTATGTCTAACAACAAAGATGATTAAGCCTCTGTCTTACTTGCCAAAGTGAGTTGCTTTCCAAATCAGAGTTCAGAATTGAACAGCAAGTGGAATCACTTTAAAATGAGGTGAGGTGTCTTAACCAGCTCCCTAACTCTGCTATTCACATATTTGGTATGAATGTGCAAAGTCAGAAGACTAATGGGAGAGCTTCGATCTACAAGGCTGCACTCACAATGAACTCTGACTGCAAAACTGGAGCCTAATGCAATAAAATAGATCAGGTCCATTCTTTGAGGACTAAACAAACAATTCTGCAGAAAACTTGATTCTCTAGCTTTGGTGAAACTTTTTCCAAGAGGAAGTGCCTTCCAATGTGAGAAAGAAACAGAGGGAAACCAAAGTCAAAACAATCAGTAAAACAGAGTTATGTCTTCAGTTAAAAGTGTGAGCTTAAATGAAATGGTACATGTCTGCAATGACTTTACAAACTAGGAGTAGGAGATATTCAGCAGCTCCTGGAATTTGGATCACCATGAAACTGCCATTACAAATCACCTCCAACAATACACTTCTTACCTTAGCAGGCAATTATTCAGAAATATAATAGAGTCTTGGGCAGCATTATATTTTGAATATTTCTTCTGAATTAAACAACAGGTTGGACTGGCCTAAAGAGTAGACCACATGCCTGATGAACCAATAATGTGAGAATTACTATTTTGTGCTTCATCAGATGTTACTTTAAATCTTTGCATACAAAAGATTCACATACAAAATTCTAACCCACATTTTGCCTAAAGCAGTATCATTCAAAGCCACAACAAAAGTATAACAATGTTTTTGTTATATTGCTTTTATTACAGAAGCTAAATATGGACTAAAAACATTTCTGTCAGTTAGATTTAAATTTTTATTTTTTTTTTTTTTTTGGAATTCAAAGGTATCATCCAGGCTACAGCAACAATTGAGAACTGCACTGTGTATGCCTCATAGCAGCACTTTTTAGCTGCCTACACCAGTCTCACAAGCTTGATATGAATGCATAATATGCTGTGATTTATAAGAGGATGGTGGCTATGCAAGATGACCAAATTAATAAAAAGAGAAAATCATCCCCTTATAGACTTACTGTTTGAACTTTGTGGAAATCCAGGTAAGGAGGATGGACCATTCATTCCAGGCAAAAGAACAGGAGGAAGGCCAGGAAGTCCTGGATAAGCTGCTGGCAAACTGATACCATGAAGAGAACTGCTGTCCATCATGCCTGGCTGCTGTACTGTTAATCCTAGCACATCAGTAGCCTTCTTTATGCGATCCAGTTCTTGCTGTGCCATCAGCTGTCTAACCGTTGTAGGAGCTAAATAATCTTTCTCCCGATCTAGCTGACTTCCCACAGTTTCTCTCACTTTTGTAATATGTTGTTTGGAAAAGATGTGATCTCTTATGGACAAACGAGCAGAATATTTCACACCACATAGAGAACACTCTGGCTTTGTCCCATCAGGTCCAGTTTGATTTATCATAAATGGCTTCCCTATGTTAATTTTGAATTTCTTTTCTTTTGCCCGGGCATTCTGAAACCAGACCTGGACCACACGTTTGGGCAGGCCAATCTCATTCCCTAACATTTCACATTCCTGCATTGTTGGAGTCCGGTAGTCACTAAAGCAAGCTTTGAGAACTTTAAGCTGAAGGTTACTCATTTGTGTTCGGAAACGTTTGTGACCTGGCCGATCACTGTTTTTGGATTTAAAGGGATTGCTAGCTCCAAATGGGTTAGGTGAACTTGGATCAGCTATGCTTGAAGTTTCACTGCGGTCAGCATTATCATCAGGGTCATCAGTAATGTAGTAACTTTGGTCATGATCACCATCTTTTTCACTGAAATGCATTGAAGGGCTGGTTAGGGAAAAGAGAAATTTATCATCGGTATTCTCATTTGTAGGTGTAGTTGCAGCTTTTGGTAGCGTGTCATTCACAAGTGGTTTTGGTTCTTTGGGAGGTGATGCAGGTTTTGCATCTCCTGAACTGCCAGTTGTGCTTTCCATTTCATTGTTCCCCTCATCCCCTGTTGTGGCATCACTAATTGCTGTATTAATTGATGAAGTCTCATCAAAGTCAGTCTTATTTTGATCATATCCAGAGTCAGCAGGAGGAGCATTCAAATTTTCTATATCCTCACTAGACTCTGCTTTAAAAGAAGAAGGACTTAAGAGGTTCTTCGGTGACATTTCTGTAGTTTTACTAATGGGGGTTGATACAGTGGAGGCTAATTCATTTTCACTTGATAACTCAGTTTTTGCTAATGATAATGATGGGTAATCAAAAAATATGTACTTTTGTGGACTTTCTCCTCCATCTTCAGTTGATATCAAAGGACTTGGAGGCAAACTATAACCGGCCTGTTTACCTTCATTCCAATGTCGAGAGCGAATGTGACTTTCTAAAGCTGATTTTGCTTTAAACAGAGCTCGACAAAAAGGACATCTTTTATGGGATTGGGCTGGACCAACTGCACGGAATTGTCCCTTTCTTTCTCGGGCTCTTGTGTTCTGAAACCAGACTTGTACGACTCTCTTTTTCAGTCCTACTTCACGTGCGATGTGATCTAGCATCTTTCTGGTAGGGTTGGAATCTAGTAGGTACTTTTCATAGAGTATTTCCAGCTGCTCTGGAGTAATTGTAGTTCTTAAACGCTTATCACGATGTTGATCTTCTCCACTGTTTCCTCCCTCTTTCTCACTACAGTTATTGTCATCTTTATCATCTAATTTTCGTTTCAGGGAACCAGAAACTGTAGCAGGATGGGCCGTATGTGATGAGCCAGTTTGTGGTTGCATTTGAGCAAGAGAACTATTAAGTAACTGTCCAGTCATCAAAGGATTGTTGGGGTCAAATATCATATAGGGCATATCCATTGGTCTTTCTAAAAACTGTGAGTGAAGAAACTGGTTTTGGGCTGCTAGGAAATGCATGTGCTGGTGCTCTTGCCAAAGTTCTAGAGTTGGAAAGGCAACTGTACATTGATCGCATTGGTACTGTAATAACTGAGGAGGTAGACTGTTCTGTAGAGAAGTCATTGAAATTGGTAAAGGACTGGAAGGAACAGGTGTGGTTTGTGATGCAGAAGGAGGTCTTCCTACTATTTGTGATTGTTTTTGTTGCTGTGGTTGAGAAGCTGAGGGCTGAGGGTCAGAAGAGCTTACTGGAGTAGTCTGTACTGGTTTGGTGCTTTGGCAAGTTGTATCGGTTTGCTTAGAGATGGTTTCATTTTGTTTTGTTTTTTCTGTAGACTCTGGTTTAGGAGAAGCCTTCTCAGGTTCTGGTTTGGGTGACGGAATCAAAGGAGTACTAGAACCAGAGCCAGAGCTTGCTGCCGTGACTGCTAGGCTTTTTGATGAATCATTTTGGCCAACAACTGTGCAGTTCTTATACACTGTTTGATCAGAAGCATCCATAGAATCTTCAGTTTGGCTTTCATCTTGAGCATCATCATCTTCATCTTTATAACACTGCTTTTTCTGGTGTGTAATCAAATCAAAGATTCTGGGGAAAACCACACTGCACTTTTTGCACTGATATTGCATGTTACTAGTTCGAATGTAACGCTCATTTGTCAGTTCCCTTTTCTCATTGTCTTTAGTTTCAGCTTGATTTTCATAGCTTTTGCGAGCTTTTTGTCGAGCATTTTGGAACCATACAACAATAACTCGAGTGGGTAGGTTAAGTACAGTTGAAAGCTGTTCAATTTCATCATCCTTTGGATAAGCATTTGTGTCAAAGAAGTCTTGGAGGACACGAAGCTGGTAGTCTGTAAAACGAGTCCTAGATGATCTCTTGCTGAAAGATGCATCGGACTTGTAAGGTTCTACAGTTGAAGGTTGAGGATCTATTCTGATATCTTCTAATACTGTTATGGGAGGGTTGCTGAAGTTGTATGGAGAATCTTTATTTCTTTGTCGTTCTTTAAACAGTGTATTTCGAAACCAGTGCTTGATAACTTTCTGTGAAAGACCAGATTTCTCGGCCATTTCTTGGATCTGCTCTTCACTTGGTGAATTGTTAATATCAAAATAAGCTCGCAAGATTTTTAACTGGTCATCTGTGATTCTTGTACGTGGACGCTTGAACTGAGAGTGACGTAGGAAATTGGGATCTAATCCCAGCTGCTGCTGACAAAGCTGGGTAAGATCTGCAGATAATGTATCCATTGCTGGCAATTGGAGGGCAAGCTGAGGAGGTAATGCAGGATGCTGTACTGGCTGCATCATAATTGGAGGGAAAAGCGGGAGATCAAGTGAAACGGGAAGCTGGACTTGAGGTGGGGCTGACGGTGGTGGTGGTGGTGGAGGAGGTGGTGGTGGCGGAGGAGGTGGTGGTGGTGGTGTGGGTGGTGGAGCTTGCAAAGGAGTGGGAGTTGTGTTTTGAAGTTTTCCAGCCCCAGCTGAAGAAGGCTGAGAAGGAGTTGGAGGAGGAGGAGGTGGTGGTGGTGGAGGAGGTGGTGGTGGAGGTGGTGGTGTTTCTGGAGAAGATGGAGAAATTGGATAAAGCTTGTCATATGCCTCCCTGTACTGTCGGGCAAACTTTTCTAATGCTCCATATGGAAAAAATTGTCCATGCACATGCTCTTGATGACTCTTCAGAATAAGAATGTTGGAAAAAAGCTTACTGCAGGTTCCACATTCCAGTTTGTCTGTGTTTTCACCTTCACCAGTCTTGCTTTTTTTCTGCACTTTTTGTCTGTTCTCATTGTATTGGATAACTAACTCAAACCCAAAGTTCTCCAGCAAAGCCTTAGCCGCATTCCCCCTTGCTCCAGAAGCTATTCTGGGTGGTGGAATGGTTGGTTCTGAGGATTTTGGCTTCTTCATGTCTTTATTTTCTTTTAGTCCTTCATTCTCATTATTAAATTCTTGCTTTGGCTTGTCTTGTTTCTCAGAAATTTCTTCTGACTCCTTATATGATGGCATATCCTTTATCAGCTGGCAGTCTGTACTTACTAAGGTATTTTGCTCTGCTTTCATCAGCTTGCTACTTTGCTGCTGCTGTTTTTGGGACTGAAGTTGGGGTTGGGTGGACTGATACTGTTGTGCTTGTTGCTGCAGTATCTGTAGCTGGGTTTGGCCAACATGATGCTGAGTTTGTATCTGCTGCTTCAAATCTTCTAGCAGTGATCCTGTCATACCAGCCATTCCAGGCATACCGAATGTGGCAGAACCAGGCAAACCCAGATCTGGGCTTAAGCTAAATTCTGTCCCAGGTATATAGAATGGGAAAAGGAACTGAGGCTGTTGAAACTGGAGCAGTGCTTCTGGCGTCATTGGAAAGTGAGGCAAAAAAGCTGGGTTTAGAAACTGGGGTTGAAAGAACGCAGCTTGCTGTTGCAGTTCATGCTGTAATTGCATTTGAAGTTGTGCTGGTGACTGAGGTGGGTGATGTGTAGGCTGAGCAGAAATTAATTCAGAAGCTTGCTTTTTATTTAATTCTTTGGCATCTAAATGTGTTTCTTTGCTGTTAACTGCTGGTAAGCTCATAGATTCTAGCATTCCTTGGCTAGGGCTATTAACATTCCCTGCTACACTATTTCCGCTACTTATATTACCACTTGGTTCTAATTTTGCAGCCCTTGCCTTTGTCTGATGAAGTACAGATCTCATGTGGATTTCCAATGTAGAACTTTGGCTATACGCAACATTACAAATGCTGCATTTGTAGGGTTTGTTGTCAGTGCTGCTGTTGGTTTCTTGAGGGACAGGACTCGATGCTTCCTGCAAAACCTTTTTGAGCTTGTGTAGATGGGACACTGAGTTATAGTGGACTAAGAGAATGTTCTTTTGGGTGAAAGACTCTTTACACACTGTACACTTATATGGGCGAGACGGATCTAGAAATTTTTCCATAGTAAAATTTGGCCCTTTTCTAAAAGGTAAGGTCCGCTTTGGTTCTGAGCTCATATCATCTGGAATAGAGCTACTATCACTTCCGACAGGACTTGCTTTACCTTCCTGGTCCATGTCATAATCTCTTTCTAGTTCCTGTTCTAGTGTATGATCGTCTTGTGCCATACTTTCACTTTCTGCCCAGAGTTCACCATTGACAGGTAAAGATGCACACAGCTGCTGAAGTTCAGCTTCATTGAGTTCAGGGTGGCCTGCTTCCAAGTGTTTTTTTAAAGCCTGGAATGTTCGGAAGCTACGCTGGCAAAGGCTACACATGGTAGCTGCCCGAATAGCATGATACTGGGAATGTATCTGAAGCTTCTGCATAGTCTTAAAAGCCAAGCTGCAATGGTTACAGCGGTACTTATAGACATGGCGGTCAGAAACAGAGAGCTGTTGCTTTTTCTGCTGTTCATTTAGATGATCTGTCATTGAGTCAGTGGTCTTTGTATCTTTACTAACGGTCTTATTCCAATCTGGCATTTCAGTAGATTCTTTAGGTGGCTTCTGTTCCTCAGTCTTAATTTCCATTCCAGTTTTTGGTTCATCAATCCCAGGGGTACTCTTCTCATCCACAGGACTTTCACCTAGTTGAAGAAAGTTAAGTGTCTTTTACACAAGTGGAAGAGAATAGCGCATAATATTAATGGGTTTTGTTCACCAGAAATCAAAAAAGATACCTGGTATGCCATGTGTTGGCCTATTAAAGTATAGCGACCCATTCTTGCCTCCAAGAATAAAGCAGGCAGGGCCAATGTGAGGTTAAAAAAGTGATAAAATCCAAACATGAAGATCAGAATGGCAGTGGCATTTGGCTTGGGAGTGGTACAGGGCTTCTTTTTGTCAAAAGGTAGAAGTTTATCAGTACAATGGTAACACCAAACAAGAAAAAGAAACAAAACAGTAGGAAAGAGGGAGGGATTAGTAATGGAATCAATAGGTAGGACAAATAATTAGAAAGGAGGATGACAGTGGTCTGAGGACAGAGGGAGTAGCATGCTGTGAGAGACAGCAAAGCAGATTCCCAGTACAGGGTTGTCCAGGATAAGAAACCTGCTACTGGAAAAGCAGGCAGGATCATTTGCATTTGCCTAATATTCCCCACTGATGTTGTTGAAAGCACCACTGTTAAACAAGGATGATCTTACCTTCAAAGTGGGTAGGCCACTACCATAAGCAACATACATGTGACATACATGTGCATCCTAATAGATCTGCATGGGTGCAATCAGGCAAATTCAAATCCTTTGTTATTTTTCTTTTTATCTCTGTGGTCATATGGAAGCCAAAAAAGCATTCATTTTGCTAAGCAACAAGTGGTTCTTAAGTTTGTAAATTGCCCATAATTAGCTTTTACATGTCTGGACTTTTTCTTGCATACCTGGATATTTCCCAGATCCCTCAGCTGTAATGGTTGCAGGTGTGTCACGTTCAGATTTCTCTGAAGCAGCTGCTGGTACTAGCATACTATTGGGCATCATGACATCTGGTACAGGAACCTTTGAAACCCAAGAACCCAGTGTTATTATAGGAAAAGTCACACTATTTAATACTGTACAACAATATGAAATTATAATTCAAAAGATACACCATATCATGATCAAAGACTGTCAGTATTAAACCACGATCTTGGCTCAGTTCCTCATAATTGCTTCTGACACACCACAAATCCGGAGCATCAGGTATCACTTGGTGGAGAATCACTTAAAGTAGTCTACAACAAGGTGATACTTGAACTAAATGCACACAATATTTCATTGGTCTCAATGTCACCACAAACAGGGTTTTGCTGACTGTGTTAGGTTGGTTGGATTTATCGGGGTAATTCTCCTCGGACATCCTCCAAAGACAGAGATCATGTTGAGATACCGTCACCAGTCAGTTCTTGAGTAAGGGCATTCCCGCTTTGCTTCATCTGTATTGTTTTTAAAACAAATGCTGTACCTTTCATATCTTCGGAAGAGAATTATAAGATTATTTCCATACAGAAATAGCAATTTATTTCAATTTAAAATAAGATTTTTCTCTTCCTTGTCTTCAATTGCTTATGTATCTTCTTCAGACTGCTTTACCTGTTGTGTAATGCTTTCAAATTATAGACAGAAATCTTTGAAGGATGTACTCTTACAGGTGTCTGATAGTACTCAATTTAGTTAAGTTGACATGAATATTTGCTCAATATTTCAAGTTTTCCTTTTGCTTAGCTCTTTAAAGCTACTCATATTTGAAATAAAGGATTGTCTAGGGGTTCAGACTAAGACTTAGCAGGACTGTGTTTATACACCTGTACTGCCAGATTCTGTCTAAATCACCTTGGGTAAATCAGGTCAGACTGTGTTGCAGCTCCTCATCTCTAACACGAGAACAGTACTTCCTTGCTTCATTCAGAGATAAGAATGGGAGAGATTTCTGAGTGGTAAATTACTATAAAAATGGAAGCCACATACCTTACTAGGTACAAGTAGAAATACCCTTTGTTCCTTTTTAACAGTTCAACAAATTATTTTAAACCTATATTAGGGCACATAAGAATTATATATATAGGTAGGTAGGTAGGTAGGTGGCCAGGTATTTATGAAAATTGCCTGCTGGAAAAAATATTCCAGACATATTTTTAAAAGCCCCAGGCTTAGTATATTTGTGATTTAAATGTGGCGTTAATAGCATCCACTCGGAAGACTAGTGACTTTGATTTTTGGGGTGAGGGGAGGACTTCTATAAAAAAATATGTAGGTAACTGTAATTGCCCCAGAGAAGAAAAATATCATAGAAAATGGTAGTTATTTTATCTTCAGAGAGCTTAGATATGGACAGAACATATTAGTGTTAGCAACTGGGACAACTTAGATGATGCAGATTGTGTATGGCAATCTCTTTTTCTGTCAAACAACAAGGAGAGAGGAGCGGAGAGATGAGTTTTCAAAGTTACACCATTATCAGCATAGAGGGAAATTCATAGAGAACTTGAAAAGAAAGCTAATAATCCTCCATAAGGAGGGAGTTTTTTTCCTCATTTTTTCAGTTTCCTGAACGGGCCTGAGAAAGTTAAATTTGTGCATCATTTTCCTTGTGGTAGGCCAAAATTTCACAGTCTGTCAGAGCTATTGTTAGTAGAAAACCAAGGAAAAGAAGAACAAAAACTTTAAACAACTTTTGTGCATTGCTGGTTCTGTATTTGTTTATCAGCATTAGGCACAAGAAACCTTAGACCTACAGTCAAGAGCTCCTTCAATTCTGTCTTATTTTTTTTGCTACTTTACTTGGGAATAAGGTGGTAGGCCTACAACCACAACTGTATAAATAGAGTCTATGAATACAGAAATAAATCCTTAAGAAGGTAGATCCTTGAGATTTCCAGGTGCATTTCCTTCTAAAAAGGTGAGGCAACCAGAATCAGGATGTCTTACAAGGTTTTTTTGTAACTGAATCTATGATGTAATAATAAAAACTTTCTAGAGCTGATTGTGTCTTTACTGACATTGTTTTGAATGGTGCAGATTCATTATTTTTTGACAAAATTTATTATTTTGACACGGTTTGTGCAATTTTGCAGTGAAGAATGGGGTTTTCTGTTGAGGTTGGAGTGGGATTCATCCTCCAAATAGAGTTTGCTGGTTATAGCATTTATTCCAGTCACGGAGAAGCCAGTTCAAGTTTTTGCCTGATTCAGGGTAGGCACTTGAAATCAGGTATTCCATATCCTAAAGAACTGACCTAACTCAATTGCTGTCTATTCTTGGACTTGTCTTTCTGTTTCATACTCATATTTTATTCACAAAAGAACTAAAGGGTCTTTTACGTATAGGCAGAAAATATACATATATATAGGGGCATACTATACAATAAGATAATCATGTTCTCCAGTGGGCACCACAATTGGTATTTCACAGTTAGTTTAATTTAATACAATGCAAGTACAGCCTACATGTGGCCAGAAATTCTTCTATGTTTGGCAACTACATTGTACAGGGAACTCCTCTTATTTTACAGAAAGGAGTCACGATACCTCTGAGAACTGGATATTATTAGACTCAATCTACAGGTGGAGACTTAGAGACATTGACAGGCTTGATTTTTCCAAGGTTGAGACCAATGAGGAACTGCAGGTTTTCAGCAGCTTTGAAATCCACCTTCGGTGATTTTCCCAAGGGACATCAGCGACTGGATGAGCTTGCAACAGAATCTAGGAGTGGTGACTCACTCCCCTCCTCAAGCTGCCTCAATATTATAATAAAATAAATACATTACCCAGAATCCTGAGTACATTTCTGTAGCATGTGTATCTGTATTTGGAACACTTACTGTCATGAGCAGTTTCTCCACACAGTCAGGGGACACACTGTGCAAATGGGTCAAATGAAGCTGGAGATGCATTTTGTTGCTGAGGACATCCTGGCAGAGGGGGCAGCAGATAACAGGTTGCATTGAATGCTGTGACAGGACATGCATCTGGATACGATTTGGGTCCCTGCTATTGTAGTTACAATAAGGACATTGATAGAACTGAAAAAAAAATCAAATTAAGACGCAGGCTATTAGTCAGTGTGCTTTTTATAACCCGCTGATATTGTTGTTTTAGTAGCATATAACTTCTGTTTCATTCTTGGGTTATTTGAAAGAGTTCTACTATGCAAATAAATGTTACATTTTCCTTTACCTGCTCATGACAAAATTTATTGTCTTCTGGAGGCTTTGATTTTTTAGTTGCACCATCCTCTTCTTTTGCCAAAAGAAGCTGTTGTGCTCCTACCACAGTGTTCACTTTTGGTTCCTTCTCTGGTGTGACTATTCCTGTTCCAAAAACATAATATTTTTATGAATACGTTTAAAATATCCTGCTTTACAAAGAGACTGATATTCCAAAGGTCTGTATTGTCTTTGAAAGTTTTTTTTTTTTAGTTTTGAGAAAAATACAGTTGAATAAAACAACTCTGGTAAGAACAAAGGTGCAAATACACTTCCTTGACGGAGACTCTATAAATACATTTAAAAATGGACTCTTCTCTGCTGTTTAGATAACCTTACTTTGCCTTTAAAGATTAATCAATAATGTGCTCTCTTTAGCATCTCGGTATGAATTTGTGTTTACATTAAAAGAAACCAGCTTAAAAATCCTATTTTCCAAAATAATTAATTTGATGCTGTTTAATTACCCTCTCTCTTTTCTAAACTGTCTGAGCAATATGATATGATTATTGTGCTGTTTTGATAACTCTTTCCTGGTTACAATTCTGAGGCTAAATATAGTGAGGCTTTAAAAGAAATACTGTGGAGAATAGGATTTCAAGAGCTAACATAATATTAATTATATACAAAGATCAGTCATTTGGGATTGCCTTAGATGTTTATACTGTGAATTTTTATAGTATGGCATTTGTGATCAAAACCAGAATGTAATTGTTTTCTATAGATAGTTCTACTATTAAGTATTAAATACTATATTTAATATTATGCCTGAACTAGCTGTGTAATGCAGCCCAGTCTTGCACACATCAAAGAAATGAGTGCAATTCTAATTTCCCAGTCCATCAGAAAATTCTTTCCAGCGTCAATTTGCCAGATAATCTCTTCTGCTAGGCTGGATATTACAAGAGCATTGGGTAGGCATGTCACATACATCTCACGACAAACACAAAACCTCATTTACCAACCATTCCAATCTCATCATAGTGCGGCATCATCTGACCTTTTTTCTGCTGTTTATTATGAGTATTTCTAATTTTAACTTTCAATTTTCACCATCTTCCAGTCAATTTGCAACTAAATTATTTCCAGGGTGAGGACACTATCACTGGACACTGGGTGCAAATACATCTTGAAATGCAATGAAGCTAAACCATTGATTGCTATCAGACCCAACGTAAATATATAGTCCAGGGGTAATCTGATTGTATGCTATGCATGAAGATTTATCTTGATTTTTTTCAATCCACATAAGGTTCATATAAATGAACAAATTGCACCTCATTGCAGAGTAACCTAGGATTAATTTTAAAATAAGGTCATGGATGTTTTGGCAACACAGTAAACATGAACAAAGAAAATACCTGTATTTTTCTGTCAACAAACCCAAGAAATTATTATTATTATTATTATTTTCCTTTAGACTTTGTGCAAAATTTGATACTAGAACAACATTAAAGAGAAGTAAAATAAGAGAACAGTTTTCAAGGTAAATACCTAATCCTCATGGTACAACAATAAAAAAAATTGAAAACTGAATCGTACAGGGACATTTTCTGAAGGGCATTTTTTAAGAAACAACATAAACATATTTTATGACTTACACATTAACGGTGATTTCCTCACACACTGTTTTTCATTCCTAAATTGCTAATTATTTCTTTTGGTGTAATTTAGACCAGTAGTTTTAACATGTTCTTGCTCAAATTAAAGTTTATTCTTGCTATATTTTCTCCCTTTTAATGACCAATTTGTCAACATTGGTTTCATATCTGAACAAGCTGCTTTCTGGAGCCCCACTGGATTTTTACACTCTCAGGAACTGATCCTGGAGGGCTCATTTAGACTGCTCAGCCAGAGCTGTGCCGGTGACCTGAAGGACTGGTGATGCTTAAAGGCAATATCTACATGATGCAATCACATATGACATAATTTTATTACTTACTTTGGTTTATGACAATACAGTACTCCTGGGCCTATCTGTATTTACTTGGTAATATGCCATTATTATTATTATTTAAATATCTTAACTGTGAGAATTATAGGAAGTAAAAAAAAAAGTGATGGACTATATTAACAGGGAAGGGCTGCTTCTCAGGCTTTAGGAGGATAGGTTCAAATAATTAACATCTCTTCATTTCCAACTATCAAAAAAATCTAACAGTTTATTGTTTCTTACCTTTATCACATGTGACTTTATAAATGTCCCTTTTTAAAGATAAATGAGCCAGAATCTCAGCTGGTATAAATGCACACTGTTATACAGGATGCTGAATTTAAAGATAAAAAATTCTGCTGTCTCTTCCCCTGTCATTGTAGATTATTCTCAACAGGTTGTTACAGAAGTTAGGATGCAAATTCTGCCCAAAAATCAAATTGTGAGAATGCATTTAACTGTTTTTTTGGCAGTGGTATTTCACTGCTAGTGAAATTTAGCTTGGAGTACACTTTGTGTGCACCTGGACACACGCTAGGTTAATATTACACATCATCTTCCACTACAGGATGGAATAACTTAATTACTTCAAAGGGCCTATAATAATCATGAAACACATAGTTCTTGTTTCTATAAAAACAAGAGGGGGGAGTTGGTTAAATTTTCTTCTGCGGTTAATATAATAAAACCATAGAGTTATAAAACATGTGCTGGGGTCAATAAATGCATAACAAAGCACAGCTTTTTACTATGTTTACCATGATATTTATATAAACTGTTGAAATTTACAGAGGGTTTGTTGGTTTTGTTGTTGTTGTTGCTCTGGATTCATTCAACCTCAAGCACTGTTGTTTCTTTAATGTCTGAGGTTACATCTGGCCTATAGTAAAGTAACCAATTCTGTGACTTATGGCGAGCTTTGCGAAAACAAGGAGGGGGTTGATTCTTCTCTCTGGCATGGGGACACCACTCAACCCTGCATGTGGTGAGGACCGAGCCCCTCAAGTCCAAGCAAACATTCCAGAAACAAAGAAGATTGGCTCCTTATGCACTGATCCAGCTCTTACAACTCAGTGTCTGATCTTACTCTATCCACTTTCTGCTTTCTGTGTTGAATTCATTGTTTTAAGGAGTTTCCTATAGGAAGGCCGAACAAAGTTAGGATCTTTTAGGAAGGGTATTGAAGGAGGAGGGAGAGAGGAGAGTAAATATTATGGTCACGAGCATGCCCTGTGCCACTGTTTTCATAGCTGGATGTTCAACTGGTATGCTATTCTTACTAGGCAGCTGTAGGAAAAGACTAAATCTAGTTACTCTTATTTGAGATATGCACTTTTTATTCTTGAGACACATTATTTGTTGGGGTTTTTTTGCTAATCATGAAGCACCACTGTAATTCATTTTAGAATATAAAATACACAGCATTATTTTAGATTAATAATGTAATTTCAATACCTTTAGCTCAAAAACTAAGTTTAATTATAAATAAGTGACATGAAATAAACTATTCAATGATTGCCTGTCAGTTATTTAACTTGTGTAAGATTGCCAATATAAAAATGGCATAGTTCACTGCAATTCAGATGACATCACCTTTGTAACATTTCTGAAAACCCAAAATAAAAATGAAAATATTTGTGTGACTAACAGAGGGAGAAAGTTAGTAAAATATGTATACTAATGCAAAAAATAATCCTGGAAAAAACATAATCAAAATGCTATTTTCTTATCTATGCATTTGATAAAGATTGCATAATTTAAAACTTCTGACACATCAGATGATGATATTCAGCCTCAAAATAATTCTAAAATTATAATTACTGGTAGAGTATTCTTTCTAATTAGAGTAGAATGAAAGGATAATTTTCATTGCAATAATGAAGGTTAATTTCCATCCTTCCTCATGTTTACTACCTTATTAAAAAGTGCTCCCCTTAGCCATGGCAGAGAGATATTACATTTTCAATGCAAATGTATTAATCTGGATAAATTCCATATTAATTCTTGAACTGCATAGAGCTGTAATTTGGATTATAATTAATCTAAAGTGGCACTAGATTTAAATGACAATATAAATGAGGCATTAGTAGGCTTTTCTATTCTGAATGAATATTCAACAAATATAACTTGCATATTGCCAAGTCTCATTTTGAAAGCTCTACTCCTTGAGATAAGGTAAGCAATACAGCACAACAGCTTACACAAACATACAGTTGCTAAATACGTGTTAATCCTTTCTAGTCTAATAGATTCTATGCTAAAGAGGGGTCACACCACTTTCCTGTCTAACTTGTTAGTATTGTGATTAATTTATTGGTTTTCCTGAGAATTCTTTGGCAAGACTTGCAACACTCAATTCATGAGAAAGCCCAAATTAACATTCAATTATACATAAGCAGTTATGCAGTCATTAGAAATACTTGTCAGCTGAGTGAAAATTGAGATGAGGGTCTGATTGTTACATATGCAGAATTAATTTAGGTTAGGAAAATAAAAGTTTCTAAAAGATTAGAATTTTACAGTACAAACTATTTTCTGCAAAGCACAAAGGCAGTCATGTATTTCAAGCCCTTGTTTTTATATGAATCTTACTGCAAAGTTATTTGTGTAATTGCTGGCATGGGAATGCAGAACAATTATGCTGGGTTTTTTGTAGTGCACCCAGTAGGCATCTGGATATAGGTTTGTCCTAATTAAACTTGGCCCTCATGAGCAGCTAATCCTGATGGAATTTTGAGAATTCCCCTTCAGTATTTTTTTCTAGATTCCATAATTGATTTGGGGTTTTTTTTTCTGGAGCTTTAACACAATATTCTTTCTTGAATTATTATAAATGTATCTGCCTAAGAAAAAGAGAGGGTTGATAAATTCACTGAAGCAGTTCACAGTTCCCCCTACGCCGGAGTGTATGGTGGTGAATGCAGGTTGCAGGGGGCTGTCATTCCTCGCCTGGTGACTGTCCAGGACAGCACCTGATGAGACTGCACGGGAGGACCTATGGTGGCTTGGGAGCATGGCTTTACTGCATTGCAGACAGGTTTTCTCCAAGTCAGAGAGACAGCCAACTTTGATAGATATTTTAAACCACAACACAGTTTCTTGCTCAGCATCACCCTTTTGGTCATCGGTCTTTCTTCCACCTGCTGATCTCAAAAAGTAAAACAACTGAAGAAGAGATGAGTTTCTAAGCTATGATGGGTACTGACCTTAGCATGTCAGTAAACAAACTTAAAGTAACCTGTAAGTCAACCTTCTGGATTCAGAGCAGAAAGGGCCACGTATAACTTTTTAAAATAAATAAATAAATGTTTAATATATAAAAAGCAAATTGTAGTACGAGAAAATTTGAGTGTAAAGAAGCTCACAGGTAAAATGATATTTTCTCTGCAACTGTATGTCTTTACAGAGAATACAACCTCCTTTGTATGCTGCTGTCATTGGGATACAAGGAAAAGATATATGACTACTTGAAACTAATAGGCTTCAACCTGTTTCAGCACTTCTTCTGCTTCAGTGAATCCAACATAATGTAACTAGGTATAGCGTGTGGCAAAAGTAGCCAATGTAATATTCATTGTGACCACAGATTTCCATCTCATACATAAAAAGCATGGATGAAGTCACATATTTGCCAAATCAAACACAGAAAAAGCCTTGGGTATCTACACCAGATGCTGGCTCTGGGTTTGTTTGTGCACAAGTAAATGTCATGACACAGGGGTTTTGTTTTCAAAGACAGTAGCTTTCATTACTGGGCTTTGTCTATTCCAGGAGATCAAAATTACCCAACCCATAATCCGTTTTCAATGATATTTCCTCTTTCTTAGGCTGAATCATCTGTAAACTTTTTCACTGGATTTTGTGTATTTTTTTCAAAATGCCTTAAATAAATGCTCAGGAAGAGGCCAGATTCTTGGAAGTAACTGATCAGAGAGCAAGAGCAAAACATAATAATAACAAAAAAACTCACATTCTTTGGGTTAAAAGGGGGGCAAAACCTGATTGAAGAAAAAATTCAAGTGGTACCTAATCCTATGCTTATGAAAAATTAATATGCCATCAGAGGAATCACAAGTACAGCTAAGATTAATGAAAGGCGCTTAAAAAATTACAAGCACACAAACTGATTTGATTAAAAAATAATCTCACTGGTCGTCCTGTAATATTCTTCAACTTATCCGCATCTATCCTGTCAGATGGTTATGATTAAAAATAGGTCAATGGGAGGCTACTGATAGAAATCACATGCAAAATGCACATGCAATGAATAGTAGTGGGAATGTCCAGACAGTTTAAAATGAAAGAGCATTTCATAAGTTAAAAAAGAGGAAGACAAAATTCTAGCATCTTACCAGAGTCTTTACTAGATTTTTTGCCTTCATTATTGTCTCTCTCACTTGAGTCTTTATCATCAGTCACAGCCACTGATGTACTTTTAGCAGACCCTTCTGTATCTTCACCTTGTTCTTCTGTGGATAAGCACAGAAAAGATCTTAGAAAAGAAACTCAGTGACCACTTAACAGCAGTTAAAATATATGTCATGTAATACGAACAGCACTAGCAGAGGGTGGCAAAACAGAGAAAAGCAGGTGTGGGGGGAAGAAAAAAGAACAGCACTTTAAAGAGGTTGGACATTAATTACAAATAATTTGCAATATTTCAAAATCTATCCATAAATTCTGACCATGTCTTTATCAGAGTACCCGCTTTCCACCAACGTGACAGGTTTAAAGCCCGTCATTTCATATTCTTTGGCTAGAAATGATTTGTGTTAAAATACACACGCACGCACACACACACACACTCCCCCCCATGGGTCAGAACAAAAGCCAGCAAATGTAAAAATGCATCTTGGAGCCAAAAAAAGACAAAAAAAAAAAAAAGAGCAGGGGGAGGGTGGAATTCAAATATAAATCCTATTAGTGCAGCAGTATCCTGCTAATTGCAGTAAGTAAGTATTAGGTATTAGGTACTGTATTAAATATAAACCTCTGGCTTTGAGGGAGAAGTCTCAAATTTTGTCTCCAGGGGGAGCCATTCAGGATAAATGACGCAACTTGGGCTATGGCTTGTGAGGAAGGAGCATTACCCACACCTCACTTACGTGTTCACACCAGCTAGATTACATGGAAATCTTCACAGTAACTCAAGCCCATTTAATTATTCGGTAAATCTTAGCTATGCTGCTACTGGTGGATTAATCTGTTTATGCAGTTAGCGTCTATGCTGGGGCTGTGTAGCACTAATCCGTGAAAGGCCCACTGTTCCTTTTCATCCTGTGATCATTTGTCTCTCACTGTGCTGATGTCACATTTTAATGAATTTTTAGCAATCTGAGTAATGCCAGATAACCAGACTTGCAACTCCCTACAGCACAGCATGCTGTTTTCATTGCGGCACACACATACAAGAAAAAAAAAAAATAAAAATCATATTTCCCAGCTCAGGTAGGAATTATAAAAATTAGGAGGTGAAGGTAAAATGGGATTTGAAGCACCAGGCCGCTCAATTTCATAAAATCTTTAATGACCATATAAATTAACCCTGGAAAGGCAAAAGGTCACAGACACACATTTGCATACACTCCTCTATTCACTTTTGATAAGCAGAGCTTTTATGCAGGGAACATGATACAATTAACCCTTCAGGAGCCATACAAAATGCAGCTACCGACATTTTAAGTGTCAAGCATTAACTGAAAATTACACACTGCATAAAATTTTCATTGTAAATGCTATAGTGATTGAAAGGGGAAATAGTGGCCCTCTTCGCACCCCATGTTTTATTAATAACATTCTGACAGCCGAATGAAATATCCTCTGTCATATGTAGCAGCTGAGCACAAAAAAATTGCTGCTTAGTGCCGTACTTGCCAGCCACGCACTGAAACTGTATGCCTAGGCAAACAACCCTCAGATCGATGTGGCGAACCTATCCAACTCTCAACTCTCTGCAAAACCTTTTGTAAATCTAAAGAGAAAAAAACAGCAGCAATTTTGGAAACCAAAGTAAAAAAAAAAAAAAAGCCCATCTCAACCACAGATCAATGTGTTCTGCATTGACATCCGAATACAATAGGTTGGGACTAAGAATGCATGTTCACTTTTTGGAACAATGCAGGGAGAAAGATGGTCCCCTCTTTTAAAAATAATTGCATATAAAAAAAAAAATTTCCATCAGAATAGAAACCCTCCTCATGCTGTTTCAGCGCTCTCGCCCTTGTGGTCCCCCACTCCCTCCCGAGATGATAGCTAATCAGACATGGTAGGCATCCCTGTCGCAGCTGGAAGCAGGACTGTGTTTGTCAGGGTTGCAGGGGACCGCAGTTTGGGATGCTGCGAGCCTGTGATCATGCCCAGCTCGGGCTGTGTTAATGCTGAGAGCGCACACATGAGGCTCGTATCCAGTGTCAGGCCCCATGGCCTCATGGAGCCAATGGCAATCCCTTTTTGACTCATCCTTGGGAACAGACGCATTGCTTCTTTTACTAGATTTACTGGCCCAATCCCCCTGGGCTGGAAAATGAAGTGTCAAAGTGCTACTGAGTGTCCTTATCTTGAGGGGACATAAAATTGTAAGGGCTATCGTGGCACACATTAATAAAACATTGTGTGTGTGTCAGGCAAAGGGAAAGAAAATTATGAAGGTACTAAAATAAAAGCTACAGTATCATCTGGGTCTCATCAGACAATTTTTGCAGGGTGCTCTCCTGTTTTTCTGGTATGTGTTTTAAGTGTGAGAGAAATTCCCAGACATGTTCTCCTATACATCATCGTGGTGTCTGACCTCAGCCTGACCCTGGCAACAGTTTGAGAAATCTGAATGTGAACAAAGACTCTGTGTCAGCAGCAGGGAGAGATTGCGGGTTAGACTTTCCCCATCAACTTAATCGCAAACAGCAGTTCTGAGGCCATAACTTTACAGGGCTCCACCAAGCCACAAACACATAACCTTTCGAGGTGAAACTGCCCCCCACTCCCCACCCCGCCTTCTGTGATTTTTCTCAGTCTTGTGGTGCTCCCTTTGATGTAGCAAGGCAATTAGCTCTAATGTTCAAGTACTGCAGACCTGTTTTATGGTTTGGAAGGTGAGAGCTGTTTATTACAGGTAGGCTCCTGGGGGCCATAAAGGCTTTGCAAATTTTTAATCATGCAAAAAACTAATCAAAATGTAACTTATACACACCATAAAAATTAATATCATTATTATGCACGGTATAAATTGCCTGCCATAGCTTTCAATGGCACTCACTTCTAGAAAATACATTTGGCATTCATTTCAGAAATATGTATGGCATTCACTTCAGAAATAATTTCCATAGACAGAAATGATAATACAAGTTCTCCTATTTTCCTTTAAAATCACAGAAAGGCTGTCTAAGATCCACACTATCATGACATTTATCAGAAGGACAAGAGGGAAACACAATATCTTTAACTTAAAAGCAGTTAGAAAACAAAAAAAAAATCCTTAAGACTATTCATGAGAACACATATCGAGGATCTGCAACAAAGTGTGCTGTCAAAGACACTGCATACCTATGCCACGATGCTACAAACATCTCTTTCTGGTAACATTTTTGTTCTTACTTCATATACTAACCAACAAGGGTACTATTGAGTTATAAAAAATGTGGTGGCCTTTGCTCAAAGACACAAAATTATGAGTTATTATGTATTTAAAAAATGCAGTATGACGGTGCTACAGATTCCAGAATAAGTCCTAATGCTCTGTTTTAAATTTACGAGAGTCCTGACAATATACATTTACAAACATCACCTTTGAAAATGAATAGAACACCGGATTCAAATGTACTTTAATGGCTTTAATAACAGTTGCTATTGCAATATGATATTTTATTCACACCTGGTTTTATTTTGTCCAAATGTTGAAAATTTCTTTTGATGTTGGATCTCTTGAGTTTAGCCATTACCAACCTTTTTCCTCACATCTGACTTAGAATTAAATGGAAAAATGAGGTTAGCAGTCTACACTAAGACGGTAAAATAAGGGAAAACAGAAAAGTTAATCTTCGGAGGTAATATTAGCAGCTGATATTGTACATTATATTCTACGTCATATATTTCAATATGCTAATCTACACTCTCAGATCCCAATTCTACACTGATTTTATGAAGGAAGACCCTTATGACCTTCCTCAGCCTGACGAAGACAAGATGTGTGATGATTTCAATTGCAAAATCCAGGCCTCAGCCAAAGCTGAATAGCAGATACCAGCAGCAAAATTAGATGAATATTCATACCCAGATTAGAAAAGCCTGACTTACTGAGATGCAAATAAAGGAATGAATGCATTCACCACAGCCAAGGGAAGGTATAGAGAAACAAATAATATTTTTTAAAATAAAGCATCAAATAGTTAAAACAAGACATGGCCAAGTTGAAACAATCTTTCCTTTAATTTAAAAGCATTATGATAATCACAGAGGCATATCAATCACTTTTCCCTGTGTTTTATTAGAGAAGTTTCCCAGCTGATGAGCAGAACTGGGAGTCTATCATGAGGTCTATTTAAGAAACATGTTATTTTCCAGGGCTGGTTTTGGTTGTTTGTGGGTTTTTTTACATCGCTGATATATCAGTCAACAGCCAGTAGTTCCTGTTTTGGTCCTGGATTTTGTTGTTGTTTTTACTGGTATCCCTTTTGCCCTCTCCAAACTGTAAATAATTTCCTAAATAAGGATGGTCTACTAGTTGTGGGTGAGTAATTGTGGTTATGAGAGAGAACGCAAGATTAAGCAAGTGTTTGTGGCTGAGGGCCAGATGAAGAAAGAATAAATCAATTGACTAAAGTAGTAAGTAAAAAAATATGAAACGAGAGCGATATTTTCAAAAATAATTGGGGTTTGTTATTAAATATGTTCAATAAATAGCTGAATCAAAGGTACCCGTAAGTGTTCAATACAGGTGTAGCCCAGATTCAACTGTCAGAGTGAACGGCTTACTGAGATTAACTGTCAGGATGAGAAGGTAACCACTAGCAAAGAATAACAGAAGGCTGGATTGCAGGGATGGACAGACAACAACATAGGGAAAGGAGGAACAACTAACAAAATAAAGAAAAATCCACAGAATATGTAAGAGAAGAAAAAATTATCTAAAAGCAGGTCTTGTGGATTTACTTCCAGATTACCGTAGTTACAGTACTTAGTTGATAAATTCTCCCTGACTTCTGGATTGCCATTTAGTCACCTAAATATTCCAGAAAGTATTTGTTCTATTTCCTGGCTGCTCTTGCAGAGCATGAGTGAGGAATAGGATGCCTCACTCATTCAGGAACTATACTGCATCCTCTAGTGGTCATATTTAATCTTCAAATAGGATTTCTTATTTCTCATTTAGGGACTCAAGGGGAATAATGGCACCAACCCGTTAATAACTGTTCCTAATCACTGTGTTATATCTAAAACTATAGCTGTTAGAAGGCTGAACTTCCTGCAAGCAAGCCTATAATTAAGTGATGACTGTCATATTGACCAGAAAGTGCTAACTGGCAGTTAGTATTAAATTCTACCATTTCGTATTGTGGTGCGTCATTTGAATTTTTATAGCAGTCTAATGCTTGTTTTCTTCTGGTTGAAATGCATTACTGTGTCAGAGAAGGCCGACTGCAAAGCTGGCTGAACAGAGCATGCTGTGGTGGCTCCTTCCCAAGGAGGGTTACAAATCACATCCTCTTTATCCATCCACTCCACCCATCAGCCAGTATTCCCACTTGATACACTCAGTCTCACTCCTTTGGCTGTTGGAGAGACGAAAATCTCACCTACCCTACTATGTCCTGCTTCTCAACTTCTGAAGGTAAAAAAGACTCATTAACATAAACTAATCTGTCCAGCACTTGCAATTTCCTCATCTATTTTTTTTCTAATTTTTTTTTTTTTTTTAACCACAGTGCATTTCCAGCTGCTGGAAAACAAATAGAAACGTTGTCTCCAGAAGTCAGAGGGGTGGGGTGTCTTTTCCAGTCTTGCTGATGAGCAAGCTTTCCCTTTCTCTCATTACTGGCTGGATTTGACCCCTTTCTAGACTCCCTCCCATAGTCTCAGAGTAAATCAGGAGAAGCAGCATGTTTTTCTCTGATAATGGTGTAAAATGTGGAAAAGAACAGTTGTAAGCTTATGATGAGCCATAGTGATTTATCAGAATATTGGAAAATCTGTGCTTTATATTTTTGTTGTTTTGCTCCTACATTAATATTTTATCAAATATTTTGCCAGACACAAAAGAAGCATATGCTGACAAAACCATTAACAGAGAATGTCAGCTATTCAGAATGAAACACAGCAATGTCTTCCAGATGTGATTGGATATGTATAGTTAATCATTTATTATGCAAAAAGGGATACTTTTCTTACTTGGCTACCTCTAGAAAGGCATCGAAGTATGACTCTATATTAAGAATAGTCTAACTTTTCCAACTGATTGATACTTTTTTTTTGGCTGCCATTACAATTTATATAAACTTCTGTTTCCCCCATCAACATAAGGCATGAAGAGTACTAGCATTGTCTGGCTTAAGACATTTCCATCAAGGTTATTTAGAAAAGAAAATTAAACCTCATTGTTAATTCTTATTCAACATGCTGGATACACCCTGCAATGAGAGATGGGTATCTTTAGGGCACAACTCAGACTTCATGCAGGCTGACTTGTCTAATTCCTCCCTTACTACAGAGGGATTTTAGAGTGAAGTTTAGTATTTGGAGGGGAGACTTTTCACCTGCACACTGCAGCTAAATGCTGGAAATTAGGTGAGTGAACCTAAGCCTAAGAGCCTGACCCAAAGCTCAGAAAGTCAATGAGAGTCTCCTCATCACCTTCACTAGTTTACTGGATGCTCATTTCTAGCCTATGGGGAAAAACAAGAAAGATACTGTGTCTTCACAGTATTATTCACCCTTTTCTCATATCTCTTGTTCAGCCTTTTTTTACTTTTCTGTGTTGCTGTTCAATCTGTGCGTTCAACATCCCTTCATATGCAAACACTTCTACTGTCCCTGGTTTCTTGCATATTTTCCTACTTTCTACTTGAGCTGAGTTTCCAATACATCACGTAAGCGGTAATATTGGCTCTTCCATTCACCGTTTCCAGAATAATCCTTTAAAACGTATTTACAAAGAAATACACAATGTTAATTAACATCTCATTTAAAATGTCATTTAAATGACATATTTTATTAGTGACTTAGTTTTTGGGTCTCTCTCTGAAATACACTGTGAAATCCTTCTCATTTACCTTCCAGACTTTGTTTCTGAATTATTCACCTCTTTTTGGCTCACTAACAATATGTCTCTGAAATGATCTGTAAAGAATTCTGTTAGTGCATATATTTCTCCTTTGTCTTTTGAGAATACTAGAGTAAAAGAATTTATTTTCTTTGCCATCTCCTGATAATTTTGGATTGACTCTTTATCCTCTGGTGCAGACCTAATGGCTCTTCTGTAGTCTTTCTATTTCTTTTTTTCTCTTTCTGAGGTACTTTTACAGTTCCTGTTTAGCTTTTCTAGGTATCTTCATATATTTCCTCCTCTTAGCCAATCTCTATGTACAGTTTTATAAACATTCCCTTGGCTCTGTTTCCACATTTAAGAATACTTTTTTTCTGATCTGAATAAATTCTTGTACTGTGCCTTGTCATGTAGCTAATCACAGCCTTTATGTTTAAATATTCCCCTTTCTTGATGTTATGTCACAGGCAGAAGTAGGTGATCTATTTACAGTGACAAAAATTTTCTGTTAACATAAACAATATTTGTCTCTTCTGAATTTAAAAAAAAAAAAAACTCTCACAGAATTATTTTGTTTGAGTTCGTTTGTTTGCTTGTCTGTTTTCCACAATTACCTGAAAAATATTCTATAGCATATAGGATGGGATTTTTTACAAACTTATTTGCAACAAATATCACTTAAATCCTAAGAGTTCAAAAGATTGGCTTCTTTAACATATGCACACATGAAATGGTGTTTGTTTTTTGGAAAGACAACATAGGTGCATTTAGCTTCCTGTCCAACCCAGATCATGATGGTTAAATGTTGTGTGAGAATCTTCACCAAGACTTCCACTGAAAATTCCTCCAAATATCTCCTATAAAAACTGGCTTTCCTGGCTCAGCTGTAGCTGTACTATACAAAATACAGTATACAGACATGTGGTCAATCTCTGTTATTGACAGGGGGAGAAGATAAAAATATGCTCATCAAAACTAGCAAAAGTAGTAGAAACCAGCAGTATATTCCTGCCTCCCCGCTGTCTTCCATTCCCTTATGTTACTGTCTTGCCTCCTTCAATCCTAATCCGGAAAATTTGGATAACAAACTTTTGTGTCGTTACTTAAGTGTTATGCAGTTTTGTGGAATGTTCCTTACTCTTATTATACAATTTTAGTGTGTTTTGGATGCATAGCTATAACACAACACATCCCAGCCCCCTTCATCCACAAGAGCCTACAGGATCCTTTCAATTTCACTGCTGTGCATCAATACCTAAAGCTAGTCTTTTCTTGTTGCTTTGTTTGAGGTCAGGAATTAACTATCCTATTGATTACTCTGAGGCTTTGAAACTCATGTCTACTGCCAAGTTTGTTGGAGACACTTGTATGGCATGCTCTGAAGATGAGCAATATCAATTGGTTATTAGCACAATAATAAGTGATTCATAAATACTGAAATTGAGTAAACCGCATACATAGGTTTTCTGAACTAAAAAATGCCAGTTATATCTAAGGGTTCTCCCATGGCTGAGTAAAGCATTTCCAGTCATCCAGAATTGCTGTAAAGCTTCTGTATCATGGCAACAGAATGATATGAGTGGCTTTATTTGTATCCAGTTTTCTTTTTACTGAACCAGTGCAACACTAGATCTTTTCCTCCATTTTCATTTCCTCTTTCCTTCATTTAAGTCTTTTTAATTCAGACTGTTCAGTATACTGCACTACTTTTACCTTTGCTACATGTTTGTCTAATCTGAATGCTCTTTCTCCCATACATAGTTTAAATAACAACCGCTCAAATTAATTTTCTTTGTTAGCAATATAATTCTCTCTCTGCAGAAGAAAAGGATATCCTTTGCCTATAGACACCCCACTCATAACTGCTTAACACACAGAAATCTACAACGCAAATTTAGCTAAGACCCTGAAATGCCTCCTGAGGTGTCTCTGTTGAAGGTGTTGAAAATATTTCACAGAAAGATTCTGAACAAGACCTGAACTTGAAATTGGTTCTTAATGACTTTAGACAAGTTGATAGGACCACCTATTTGGAAGATTAACATAGGCCTTTTCCTTTGCTTACAACTTCAGTAAACTTAAGGTGCTTGGGTTGAAATCAGCTGTGCTGAATCTCTGCTGCGGGTTGGATATTGTGCATTTTTTTAAATTTCATTCAAAATGATTCAGCTGATTCTAAGAAAAGGCTCAGGAGAAATAGATTTTTGTGTGTATATCTGTGTTTGGGAAAGACTTACTGTTCAAATGATTTTAAACTAGAACCCAAAATTTGGCAGACAGGATGATATCTGGCATATGCCATATCGGATTGAACTGCCCAAATTCAGCCAAGCAATATAGCTTTGAAAAATTCTACTTACCCATGCTCAGAAAAGCTGCTTGTACTGCAGGGCTGAAATTCTCCTAGGCATCTATAATCATTGAACACACTCACACTTCCCTAACAGCTGAGAGCTCACCAAAGTGTATATTCAGTCACATCCCACAGAGCCTCCACAAACCTCTTCACCTGGTTCCTACACATGCCATCCTTATAGAGGAACTGCAGTTTAACTAGATCTTCTAAAATACAACTTCTTCTGGCATCTCCCCTGTATATCCAGACTGCAACTTTATCGTCCTTACTATAACAAAACTGAACTTTCCCTTATTACTATTATTATTCTGTTGCTGACTGTCATTGTGCAGTGCACTGAGAACCGATTGCTATAGGAGAGCAGGAGCACCATGTTCTCCCTGTGCTAGTAGGTTGGCAGGAGGTTTTAGGGGTTAAGGAAAGAATTGGGAGGAGTAAGCAGAATGTAGTCAGCAGAAAAGAACATGAAAGACCAGAAGATAGGAAAGAGAGGAGAAACTGAAGTGGCAAATAAGTTCAAATGAAAAATAGGTACAAGGCAGGAGACTAGGACTAGAATCAGCAGCGTACCAAATTCTAGCACCAAACTAGACTTCAGGAGATAGAGCTGGCTGAGACCAAAAGTGCTAACGACTGCAAAGTACTAAGCGAATGAGGCAAAGATACTGAGACAGGCTGAGAGGCTTGTGAAGGAATATTAAAGCTGGCAGTCATCAGGGGTGGAAGCATGCATGGATGGATAGGGAAGGGAGCTGGGAGCTGACTAGAAATACAGAAGGGACATCTGAAGAATGAGCTGCAGAAGTGGATAAGAAAAAGAGAGATCACTGGTCGGGTAGGAAAAGTCATATGTTTAAAGAGTGGGAGGGTAGATGCAGAGAGAAAATGATAGGTGAAGATAGTGATTACTAGGCAAAGAGACTGGAAATTAATGTGAGTAAAACATGGCGTTCCCCACTGCCCAAAATGAAATCCCTGATTTTTATTGTCTTATAATTCTTCTGGTTTATTGCACTACCATCCATCAGTGCTTGTCCACAGAGAGGACAAAAACCTTTTGCTTCTCTCAGCTGCTTCGTTAGTTTTAGTAAAAGGGGTTTGTGCAATCCAAACCCACTGATGTTTCATATGACTTTCAGTGCCGTACTACATGGTCTTTGGTTTTGAGTTTAAGTCTTCAAAAAATAACTGTACCTAAAAATAACCTAAAAATACATTAAAAAATATTAAAATAACAAACCATAAACCATGTTTTTAGAACCATTAGTGATAAAACAGAAATAAAATACTTTGGTTCTCTTAAAAAATAATCAAGACACTTCTTTTGTGACACTCCTGATCAAGCTCTACGTTATGGCACAGCCTCTTGCCTTATTCACTGCACAAAACTAGGTTCTTATTTAGTGAAAATCTATTCAGGATTTTGTTTCCTTCTTACTGTTAAACCACGTGTTTTATTTACTACATCTCCTCAACTCATTCTGAAAGTCAAATTATTCATTTCATTATTGACTTTTTACTGCTGCATAAGAATTAATGAATTTATCTTCATTATGTCCTAAGAGATGAATAGGCACTTCTGCAATTTTAGAAAGGGAAGGTATACAAAAATTGCGGTTAAAAATATCTACTCACTTGGAGAACCTAGTTTGATACAGATGGGACCCAATTTTTTCCAAGTACATAGCAGTATATAGCACTTTACATGCTCAAAGCACAGCACTGATTGCTTTCATTTGCAGCTCTGTGTGTTCAGCACTTATTTAACACCATAGTACTGCCTCAAATCAAGCACTCAGAAAATGAAGGCCACACAGTCAGTGAACTCCTATGAAAAGTCTGGGTAAGATGACCTGCTTAGGACAAAAAAAAAAAACAGGTTCTCTCCAGCAGAGACAGATGTGGAAGCAAGTTCTTCAGTTGTCTTAAACATACCCCATTATTTCTCTTCCTGGCAACGCCAGCCTCCTTCGCTACACACTTTCTGAATTTGTCAGCACACAGCGAGGCTCTAAAGACAGTTTTTGCCATGTCTGCACAGCACTGATTCGTCTATAAGCCCATGCAGCTCCATTCTGTAAACTCAGAAGGGCAAGGGGAAAATGCTATGTGACCTTGTAATTATAAACCATATCTCCATGCATACACACATGGTGCTGAATTAAGGTAAAACAGCATATACTAGTCCTTGATTGTGAAAGTGGCCTTTCTGAGAGGCAGAAGCAGACCAGCTTTAGCCAATATATTAACCTCCCTTTTTTCTTGTTCAAGCATTTAAGATCAACAAGCAGTATGTATTTACAGATGTTGTTATCTGAATATTATCTCTAACATACCAAGTCATAATATGCATAAGAGTAGACTGCAAGGCAATGCACAAGGATTTTCCTGAACAAATCAGCCTGAAGTACATAGGTGTGGTAGGAATAAAACCTCATATAGAAGTGTAATATTTTACTGATTCACTTTATCATATTAGATCCATGTTTAGCTAATTTAGGAATAGGATTTAAAAAACAGACTGGGGAATTTAGGAATAGTGCAGCAGCTCTAGTTAGCAAGTACCTCAGTGTCTGTAGAGTGTGTTCCTTTTAGTTTATATACGTGCAGATATCTGTGCTAATATTGATTAAAATGAATACTTTTATTAAAGATGCCAACAGTAGTTTCAGAAATACACTAGTCAATTCATAAATCTTGTAATTGCAAAAAATACTTTAGCTTCCCTTATGATAAGACACAATTACGGTTGTGCAGATGTGCTGTATTTGTGAAAATTACTGTTTTCTTTTTGCAACGATGTTTTGATCACCTCAGCATAAATTATCTTCACAGTTATCATTAAGTGGAAGAATGGGGGGAAAAAAAGTACTTTGTAAAGTATTGACATGGATTGGATTTGCTTGAGTAAGGTTATTCACCGAAGTTCAAATTTTCGGTGATCAAACTACAGAAAAATGGGCTTCAGTCAACACACAACATTTGATTTCCAGAACTGCTCAGTGTTATCACCCATGGACTGAAAATTGAGAAGTTTCAAGAATCTACATAGTTGCAAAGAAATCAGCAAAATTCCATACCTTAGGCACAGAGGATTTTTACCAATGCAAGTTAGATGGCCAACACCTGGGCTTTAAGCAGGTTTTATAGTCCTCATAAAACATATATCCTCCATACACACTAACCTACAAATACATTGAGAAAGTTCCACTCATCTCAAACCATGTGTGCTGGGCTTTGAGGTCTGGGGATTATAATACCCACTTATTTATAGTAGTATTTCACTTGAAAAGTGGAACATGATGTGAAGTAAGCAGCAAATAACTTCCAAAATCAGAAAAAAAACCCTGTGAAGTTGCTTATTATAAGAGTAAGATTAATTTAGGCACATACTCACAAAGAAAAATTTTGCTGCTTAATATATAACTAATTAATGCATCTTTAAAGACTTCTATTTTTAGTCTCACACAGCATCTAAATATACAATGTTGAGTTCTTTTTAAGATATGGGTAAAAGAGCTTGATTTATATATTTTTTGAGTGTACCCTCAGCAAGTTTGCCAGAACCAAGCTGTGTGATGTGGTCAACAAGCTGAAGGGAAGGGATACCATCCAGAGGGTATTGAGAAGTGGCCTGTGAGAGTCTCATGGTCCTGCACATGAGTAGGGGCAATCCCTGGTACCAGTACAGGCTAGTGGGTGAAGGGATTGAGAGCAGCCGTGCCTAGAAGGACTGGGCGTAATGGTGGATGACAAGCTGAACGTGACCCAGCAATGTGCCCTGGCAGCCCAGAAGGCCAAGTGTATCCTGCGCTGCATCAAAAGAAGTGTGATCAGTGGGCTGAGGAAGGTGATTCTGTCCCTCTCCTCTGCTCTGGTGAGACCCTACCTGGAGTACTGTGTCCAGCTCTGGATCCCTCACTACAGAAAAGACATGGACCTGTTGGAGTGACTCCAGAGGAAGTCCACAAAAATGATCACAGGGCTGGAGCACCTCTCCTGTGAAGAGAGGCTGAGAGTTGGGGTTGTTCATCCTAGAGAAGAGAAGGCTCTGGGAAGACTTCGTAGCAGCATTCCAGTATTGAAGGGTGACCTACAAGAAACCTGGAGAAGGACTTTTTACAAAGGCCTGTAATGGTAGGACAAGGGTTAATGGCTTTAAACTGAAAAAGGGTAGATTTAGATTAGATATTAGGGAGAAATTTTTTACTGTAGGGGTGATGAGGCACTGAACAGGTTGCCCAGAGAGGTGGTAGATGTCCTATTCCTGGAAATATTCAAGGTGAGGTTGGATGGGACTTTGAGTAACCTGGTCTAGTGGAAGGTGTCCCTGCCCATGTCTGGGGGGTTGGAACTGGATGATCTTTGATGTATCTTCTGAACTAAAATATTCTATGATTCGGTAGGAAAATAAAAATCTTCTATGAATATTTTCTAAAACAATAAATTATGTGAAAATTAACCAAGTGTTTTTTAGGAAGATTTCTAGTTAACTACCTTTATGTTGCTGATGTGTCCTGTCAGTCAGATTTGCTGATCTGGAGACATTTCTGATTACACATGGAACACAGGACAAGCGTTGCAGATAACTGTGATGATGCAAGGTGAAAAAATTACTGCAGACACCACACTTTTCTGTCTAAATACCTGTCTTTCAAGATACACTTCCTTTAGTAACCCAAAGAAGCGTGGGTAGACATCTGCCTTCTTTCCTGTACGCACAATGCATTTATTAGCATAGCACTCATGAAATCTTTTAAAATGTATTTTATGATTAAGGACCAGTGCTTCAGTTCAGCTCCCTGCAGAATCCAGAAACAAGAATTTTTTTGCCTGATGTTTTTGTAACACAAGCACAGGTTGGGGAGCTGAGAGGTGTGCCATGGGCTTTCTCCTCAAAATTTGTTGTGGAGATAAAATAGGGCATTACCAACTTCATGTGAACACTATTTGGGCACGAATTCATCATCAGTCTTTTTCATTCATCCATATGCTTTGTGAAAGCTCCTACATCTGGTTAGCCCAGCATACTTGACACGCTTAATACCAGCATCAGCACAGATAAACATACTGGTTATATTCTCAATTGATGAAGAACTAGGAAGAGACTCTTCATCTAAGACTTTTCTGAGTTAGTATCTATTTTGGACTGCATGTGACAATGAGGTGACGTTCCTGACTCGTTCTATCATGTGCAGCATACAACTTGTCAGACTAATAAATGCCATGTTTTAGCTGAAAGCTAAGAGGGACCATCTGCATGTTTCTGTATCTTCAGAGGATGTCAGACTGGCAGGATACATAAGGTCAAACTGGTTGCATGGCTTGTGCCACTTCTGAGATCATACAAGTACATGTTCATACAAGTACAGCATGCTGCTTTTGGATACCTCCTCACAGTCTATATAAAGTTGAAGTTCATAAAAAGTTTAAAATATTCTGCTCATATATATATACAGAGAAAAGAAGAATCAATTGACAAGTTGAATTCTGCAGAAATTGGGAACACAAGGAATCAGAAGAAGTATGCAAATTTACTAGGGAAGTTAGATGCTTTAATGAGAAAAAAAGAACTAAGCTGAACACTTGTATTTCATTAGTCATGGTATTAAGTAAAACTATTTTGCATCTCTGGATAAGAAAATTCAGGTATCCGTGTAAAATAAAACTATTTTTTACCTTTTTTAACTAAAATATTTAAAGTTAATTTTTAAAATTGGAAGAAAATACTATTCCACCAGGGCTGTATGAACTATGACAAGTCCATGCATGCCGCCTATAAAAAGAAAACAGGAACAGCACTGGTCTGAAGGTCCATTTGAGGCCCCAGAACGTATTTTAGCTCTTTATGAAGAATCAGCTACCATACTTTTAAGAGACACAAGCCGAAAATGGAATCTGATTCAACTACATCTTCTTTGCAACTTTGTCATTGAAAATCATACAAGAAATATCAATTGAGACTACCATAAAATCAGAATAACTAAGTTTGAACTCAACCGCATGTTTCTAACTAAAAAAAAAAGGAAAACCAAAACCAAAACAAAGGTGAAAATAAAATTGTTAAATACTTCAAAGACAGCATGCAGGTGCGGCAGCTTTCAGTGAATTGCTTCCAGAAGTAGTTGATCAAATTCTAAGGAAGATTTATTTAATGTATTCTTTCATTAAAAATAGAAAAGTTTTGACAGAAAACTGTTTTCAGTCCTATTTCTGTCATTTGTTCACTCATGGCCAAAGAATGGCCATCTTCTGGAAGCCAACACCTGCTGCTTAGCCTCTAACAACTAAAGTCAGGGAAGGTGCAAGCTTAGTTATATATGTGCTTTATTGCTGGCAACATGGAAGACACGTCTTGTTGCAGAAATGTATGAAGAGTGGTGAGCTTTTGAAACTTTGATTGAAAGTCTCATGCTGGCTGCCATTCTCTCAATTTCAGCTTATGGTACTATGCAAGAGAGTGAACTTTCACTTGATAACAAAGCAGAATTTATAATGTCATAGTTGTGGAGAAAACAGAAGAAGAAGCAAACAATACAAAACCCACCATAACCACTTCTAGAGGATTAAACAAAATGAAAGCTTAAAACTCAATCACAAATGTGTTATAATCAGCTTGCAGTTATGCAGAGTACTGTGGGGTGGGGTTACTTAAATAAAGCAAATCTGTGTGTTAACTGCACAAAGAGAACCCATTTAGTACATTCACTTTTGAAGTAATTCACTTACTTTCACTTGTAAATAACTACCTATGGAATGAAGGAATGGCAATAACTTGTAGTGAGCAGAGCAGGCCTGGTAGAGCAATATTTAGTGTCATATACTCTGCAGCAATGGGCTGCAGCCCGTAGTTTGGGCAGTAGATGGGCTCTCGTTGAGCCGCAACCCAGGTAATCTATTTACAGATAATTCAAATTTGACTGCTTTATAAATCTCAGGAATTTTAATGCAGTCTCATGACTGTTGAGTTATGGAGTTCAAAACATTACGAACTGTCAAAAAAATACAAGCCACTGTCCAAAAACCTTCCCCCAATTAAATTCCCTCGGCTGTAACTTAGAAAAACTGTAAACCTTGTAAAAACCTTTTTACTGGATGTCTGTACCTATGTTTTTTTTTTTCATCCAGCTATGAGCATATGAAAAAAGGAGTTGAGAAATGAAGTTATGAAATTTGATAATTGGGTTAATGACAATAAAAAAAGAAACCCCTGAAAAAATGAGGACAAAAAGTCTTTTACTGGAAAGATGTTTTCTTCCTCAGATGAATTATAGATCAACTCTGTGGAAAACACTGCTTGATAATTATTCTAGGACTCCTATGATTAAGAAAACAGTACACAGTCTGTTCCATTTTAAAGCGTCCCCACCCTTGCTTAAGCAGAAATGCAGTTACAATAATTTTATGGTACATAAAATGAAAACAGTTGGCCTACCAAGTAACAGTGAAGCAACAAACACAGTTTATAGATGTACAGTATCATTTAGAACCCTGCCGTTTCATTTGTATTGTGTTGAATCTTTTTTATAGTTTCTTCACCTAACCTAATTTGCCTAACCCCCATATTTAATATTCTTCCTACTGTTTTTTTATTTCTCACTGAAAGAACGTAATAGCAACAGAAAGAGTAACATACGATAAATAAAGGGTAGAACTGGTGGTATATCTTCTTAGAAGTGTGAACATTCTTCTATCTCTTTCAGTTCCAGTGTTTCAAGACGTTTCTTTGTTAGAGGAGAATTTAATAAGACAAATAATCAGTCATGAAGAATGAAGTAGAACTCTGCAAGAGACTGCTGAGCCCAAATGATGCATTGTACAAGGAAGAAGACAATACAGTAATTCTTTGTAATAGAAGACACCAAAATAACAAGGAGCACACAACATGGATTCTAAACTATCATAATGAACTCTGGGACGAAAGACCACATCTTAGGCTTTGATAAGGTTGTTTTTCAATTTCTTCAGCAGCACACAGATGCCTGAAAGACAGTTTAAATGGCTGAGAGGAAAGCCTTGAAATGAAAAGGATGCCCAGTGGCATAAAGCCAATGTAGCTGGTTCATTCAAAGTGGATATTAACAATTCCTGTGTGTAGAATAAGATATTCCAAACAGCCTTAAGCTGACCTAAATTACACCAGTTTAAAAAATCTTGGGAATGTCTGAAATTTACCTCAGTTAACTCCCCTATTTTCAAATGCAGAGTCAAGCTGGGACATCAGTGCAATTCTGGAGACAAGTGCATTTGTTAACACTCATGGTAAAAGAATATTAAAAAGTTAAAAGTACTTAAAGAGCTGGAAAGAGAATAAAGCTTGATTTACTATCTGCGTTTTGAAAATGAGAAGGCACATTGAACTTTCTTCCTGAATGGAGCTATTAAATCTATTACAGAGGAAACAAAGTGAAGTTTATAAGAATCTTGCCCTCTGAGAATTTCAATGGGTAAAAACTGTGGAAATTTCACTTTATTGCCACCGTTCCGCCTAGTACAAGGGAACACTTGTAATATTGATTAAATTGGACATGGACAGCAGAAAAATATGTGACATTTATCAAAGCCTACAAGTGCAAGAAAACTAAACCAGAAATTCCATTTGTTATTGTAGGGTCTAGAAAAATATGACGGGATGTACCCTAAATGCAGCAGGAAAATGTTAGTGCCTATGTTTGTGTCGGTTTTTGGAAAAACTGATTCTCAGTTTCCAGAAACTCTGACTTAAACCCAGTACAATCTCACCCTTAGAAGCCACAAACATGGTTAGGATCTTGGTCCCTGGTAACCAACCTGAGCCATACATCCTTAATTCTATAATTCAACCTATATTTATTTTTTTTATGCTTCAATATTTAGACCTCAAGATGTTTCACTTATATTACTTCCAAATTGAAAATGATGGCAAGCCAAGTGGGTTTCATTCCCTTCTAGCAACTTGGCCTTAAACAGATTCTTTGGCACCTGTGAGCAACACGGTTTCTTTTGCCCTTTGGGTACCTTAGTCAGATATCTTGCTTCAGGATTTGGAGAGCAGTATTAATGTTACCAGAAGATGCCATTTTACAAACTACAAATTCAGGCACTAAAAGTCTTGGTGGTTTGTAGTTAACTGTTTGTACTAATAAAGATATAAGCAGTTTTCTGTGGCAAAGCTTTCCCTTTGTCCTTTTTGAGTAAAGCCTGAATTTTTGTTTCCCCATTTTTTCAATCACTTCCAAAATGGGATCCCATGAAATTTTTTACTTAAAAAAAATATTAAATTAAGGATGTTCATAATTTTTACAGTATCCATAAATTGATATACTGATAGTTTGATAGAACCATATTAATTCAGTTTAACACAAATCAGCCAAGACATCCTTCTTTCTAAAGACCCTTCTAATTCTAACTTGCCTTGAAATTAATCGATGTGGTTACTAACTCTCCGTCTCTGTCATAGGTCATCATTATGTAAGAAACCAACTTTTTTCCTAAAATTCAGTATTGGCTCTTAGTCTATCAATGATCTTTAGATTATTTTCTATATCACAATTTCTATGCCACTTTTGCAAAAGTGCCTTCAAATATCTTGAACAGTTGTAAATGTTTAGTACCACCCACCACAGGATTTGCTCCCTTTCATGAGATTCTTGCCACTTGCACTGCTTTCTCAAGTCTATTCCATTAGACTAGTGAGTTAGGAGGTGGGCTTGTCTCTAATAATTTTGGAAGTCTTGCAGATTACAAAGGTGAACAAAAAAGCACCTGGCAAAATAATTTTATACATTTTAAGCCAAAATAACCCCATCTTGCCCACATTGCAACAAATAATGTTGCTTTTCAGGTATCGTGAACTGCCAAGATTTCTGATAGGAGACAGGTTGGAAGCACCTCTACCTCTGAATAGTCACGACAGTATTTGAGCTCTTTTTTTTTGACTAAAAAATTCTAACAATATGGGGTTGTCGGCAAATATATCTAGAAGACTTAAGAGGTTCTGCGGAAATCAGTCTATGGAATGTAACTGAATAATGAAAACCAGCACAACACGTATATTCCCCAATGGTGAATATTATGTCAGATAGAAAAATGCATTAGCTCAGCCACTATGTATCTATAATGCATTTATTTCACTGAAATCTTTATGAAAACTAAACATACAGCTTTGGTTATTGTTACTTAACCAGCTCAATGAAATAAAAGAAAAGAGTCCAACAGATGAACATTTTAGTTTTTGAAGCCACCAGGATAAAATCATTTGAGTCACAGCTCACCTACTATAGCTGAGTAACATAAACACTAATATCCTGTTTCGTCCCCTAGATAGCAACTCTTGTACTGCTTAGATCTAGCTCATCTTGAACTAATACTACTTTATAAAATGAAGATAAAAGCTTATCGAATACTCTTAAGCAATCTCTGAAAACAGTAAATACCAGTCCTTTATTAAACAGTCTGGAACAAACTCAAAACTCTGCTAAGTTCCTAGTGTGGAGCACAACTAACTGGTAGTTTGGATGTTTCACAAGTGAGTTTCACCAAAGGCATCATACACTGAGATTCCATGTGTCATGCCCTGAAACATCTGCAACAGAACATAACATTCTTAATAAATGAGATAAATAAAACTGTGCATTTAATGAAATAATTTTGAAAATATATCTATTCATCCACATAAATGAGAAGATGTTTATGATTTTGCTTGGTGGGAAAGGAAATTTATAAGGGTGATTTTTCAGTTCTGTTGGTATTTCTATGAGAAGACAACATGCGAGTTTAACAGTGCGAAAGCATATATGCCAGAAAGACATCAATAAAAAGAAGATGCACAATCATTCATATTGCCTTATATAAATCAGTAATAAAGAAAAAGCATTCTATTTTATCATATTTAATGACACAGTGAAAAAAGCCACACATACTTTAGAGTTATGTAATATATTTCTGTGTTTCATTGGAAGGAAAGGTAACTACTTAGAAAATGTAGGTTTGCTTTTTTATGCTAAATTAATGCTAATTATATTACCACTTATACCACATTCTCATCCCACTCTTGCAAATTGCTACAAACAATTAAGAGAAAAAAAATCCATTCAAGTTAACAAAATGACAAGTTTTCTGCTACTTCAGAGTATTTTTAGGTGTGGTATGTTCTTAGCCTAAGTTGGTTTTCATCTTTTCCTGTAATTCAAAAGTCCTCAAAATAACTCTGTAAGTCTCTCTCTTTTTTTCCACTTTTTTTTTCTTTTATTTTTTTTTTTTTTTTACACTGTTTAATCAGGATGGGGATCTGAACTGTGAGTCTATCCAAACCAGTCTCCTTTTAGTGCTTGGGTTTTTCACTGTGCCAAACCACTTCTGGTGTTTCAAGCAAGGCAATGACAGCATACCTTCTTATTATTATTTATGCATGGAAGGCCAAACCAAATGCTTGGGTGGGTCGCTGAAGACATGAAGTAGGTAGTTTTTTCCATCCACAGGACCCCATTTACATTTAAATGAACTTGCGCCTTGTGAAAGATTGGCTCCAGCAGAGAATACCACATGACCACAGACATTGAAATTAAATCACAATCACAAGGATAGAAGCCACCAACATACTGCTAAAAACAACCTACAACACATATCTGCATTGCCTTATATATGTCAGTAATAAAGAGAAAATATTCCATTTTATTTAATAAGATGCATCCCACTATGTTTTCTTAATCCATGTGTATAATAAGACACTGCTGCTCCAACCAAGAGTCGAACAAGTAACACATAAAGCTACCTCTACCATGACTGACTTTCTCATGAGGGGTAGGAAAATTGTCATGTGCAGCTCCAGGCTTTAAATGAATGATTTCTCCTGGCTGATGCTGGAGTGGCACTGACTTGACAAATGTGGGAAAGTCCTCAGCTGTGAGATGGGGGCTTAGGTTGTGGGCTCTTGGTCAATTGAAAGGTTGCATTAAATGTAAATTATAGGACTGTTACTTAGATATATACCCTTCTCAACCAGGTGAAAGGCAAACAGCGCCCTGCACTAATTCACAGATGAACTGGTGATAGGCTTGCTGAATAAGGCAAGCGGGCAGGCAGCAGGCAATTATAATCCTCATCTTTGAAGGAAGGAAGGAAAAGTATTTTTATATAAAACCATATTAAATTTCCTTTTTTGAGTGCCTCCATGTATTTCTCTTTCAATTTATATGGAAAAGTATTAGGCAAAAATCTACAGCAGAACTGGCAGTAAATATCACAGTAACAATTGCTCTTTTATTAAATATTTATTGAAATAAATTCCTGTGCTTTCTCATTTTTCTTCTTCTGCTTCCAATATTTATTTACAGCTTATTATTAACATCTGCCAGTGTAACAGTTTCATCTGTACAGAAGCCGAAGGGTAAAAAAGTCACACACCCCCCTCTAACATGACCTGTAGTTAGACAGAAGACAGTTTTCCCAGTCACCGCTTGGCTTCCTGTCTGTGACCTCTGAAAAGCATTGGAGGCCAGGGTTAATGGCCTTTCCAATCTCTGTGATAAGAATTCATTTTGTTCTATTACCAGCAGTTATCTCAGGAGCCTGCTGCATCACTTCAGCAGGGTTCAATCAATGAGAGGACCTAATGAAGTAACCAGCTGTAGCTCTATTTCCCTGGTCAACTCTATCAGACAAATAAGATCTATCAGTCACATTTTAAGGCCGATGCTAGAAACAGCTTCCTCACATGCTGAACCTATATGCATATGAACTAATGATACCTGGCCATTTCTTTTTAATCTTCCCTTTTAAGATGGCTTTTCTAAAAGAAAAGGGGACAAAGATGGGTTTGAAATGTAGCATTAATAGGACAGTAATGCTGGATTAAGAAACAGTGGATTTTCAGAGCAGTGGGAAGCATTTGTATTAATAGCAAAAACAGGGTAAATTATATTACATAACAGAATCTTTTTTTTTTTTTTCCCCAAGTAACCCCTATTCTCCTTGGACAGTACTCTTGAAAAGAAAATAATATTTTGTTTATTATTTTCTGCCTTCAGATTACTGTATGCCACAAACAGTTTTAATTAAAAGACTTAATTTTTAGCTTGTCACTTAGAAAGGGAATATAGTTATGGTATTACTTTTCTGACAAGTGTCAGTCAAAATTATTGTCAATCAGCTTTAGTTTATATTTAAGTCATATCACTGAAAATAAAAACGTTACTTTTGAAAAAATTGTGTATATATACTTTTGTGTTTTGTTATAATTAACTTTATCCTCTCATACTCCAAAAAATGGCTTAATTAATTAAAAGGACAAATGTTATTTAAAAGGCATTGGATTTGAAAATTGAAAAATAGGGAATATAATAATAAAGGATAACTTCAGGACTTCAGAGCTAAGTACATCAAAGTATGATTTTATAATTAATTGGAGGGTACTGGAGAAAAATACTGTTCATATTACTTGTACCAAAATGTCCAGTCTGACTTCATCACTAGGTGTGACAAACTAAGTTGTAGCAGGCCACGATAGGCCAATTACTGAAAGTGCTGTGGGAAGGCATGTTAGAAGAGTGTCATATTTCCTGCAATGTTGAAAGCCACACATAGCTAAGTTTATTTTATTAGGTTAATCTCACTGAATCTCATGAAATGAAATTTGTATCCTTTTAACTTAACTGTATGTTTTGTCAAATTGAAGTGAAAAAAAGTCTGGCTATGTGCTGTTATGGAGAAAGAGAAAAGACATCCAAGAAATAAAGCTAAAAATGGTAACTATTCACGATGCGCACACATTGTGCACAGAAATGTCTGTGTAATTAAAAGGTAAGTATAATTTTGCATATGGTAACACATCTGATGAATTATGACACACAAATTCCAGAGTACATGTGCTTCAAATAAGCACTTATATCTCTCTTCCCTGTGAGCAAAACAAGGGCATTCTTTTGCAATCTGCCTGCATTAATAAAACAACTGGAATATTACTTATACAATCAAAGGAAATCCAAGAAATCTTCCTTTTTATTTTTAAACCACCTTAATGAAAAACAAGGGGAAGAGTGTGTTTTAATAGTGCCGTCTGGTATTTAAGGAAAGCACATTTCTGCCATAGATACCTAGGTACATTTGAAAAGGACTGAAATATCTATGCTACATATGTAAACAGATAAGATTATGCCTAGCAGGCATTTTGGGAACATCTGTCAATTTTTTATGGAACGCACTGATTGTGGGCTATTGATTGCATTTAAACAAAGTTGTTTCAAAAAAAAATCAGCTAACAATTCGTGTAGAAAGGACTGATCAATATTTAAATGACTCTCCTTATTGATTTAAAATTAACTTTCAATTAAGAGATCCATAGGACTCTTAACTGCGACACTTATCCATTCAAGAGAAAATAAAGGTACATTTATCGATACACTTAAACAGCAGTGGCTGGTTTCCTATTGATTCAGTCATTTGCGCTGGGATTCGTTAGCGTCATCTGACTTTAACTCGCTTACTAGGTCTTCACAGTGTGTAATACTGCAAGATGCAGGAATGTACAAAACGATACAGAGGAAGTGAACAGAATTAGAAGATGTATGCAGAGGTAAGTCATACTTATGCTTTTTACGTCTCCTGAGGAAGGAAGAGCCCGTTTAAAAATTGCCTTGTTTTAGGCTTTGGTCAGGAACAAATTCCTTTCAACTGACCTGTTACATACTGTTTGGAACAGGAAACATATAAAGGAATGAAATCTTTAACATTGATTGGTAACAGTTCTATTGGCTCCTACCAGCTCTGACAAGATCACCTATTTGTGTGTATTGATTAACATATAACCAATGAGAACTTAAACTCATTGTTTGCACAATGTTTTTAAGTGGCAGTATCATGATGCCCTGCATATGTTCATATATATATATGCAAAAATATTATATTTAAGGCCAATATAATTTAACATCATAATTATAGAATCAGCCATCATAAGGATTTTTAAAGACTTGCAGAGATGTTTGAAAGTAAACATTGTGTCTCTCTGTTTTAGAGAAAAACTCAAACATATTTGTACTAAACAAAAATACACTACAATAACATAGCTACAACTATAAACATGTGCAAAAGCATCAGCACATTTAGAAACACAAATTAAAACCAGGACTGTAATTACATACTTCATTATTTATGTGTATTCTGGGTATTTTAGTATACTAAGGAAGCTGGACATGTAATCTATATAGTTAATAATAGACCAAATTCATCCCAGGTGTAATTTCATTCAAGTCAATGGACCTGGAACTACACCTGGAATTCATTTGGCCCAGTGCTATGAGTGACTGCCGACTCTCGCCAGCCTAGATTTACATATAAGATATAACACAAAAATGAAATAAAAATAGAAGATGTCCAGGAGGCATTGCATGTTTACAGAGCGGAGTGGTAATAACGTTGCCTGATATATATGTGGCAGTGCTTCGCTTAGCCAGACAGTATCACTGGGAATGGGGGAGGGTTAACAGTGACTGTGGCTCAGGTTTGGCTGTGTCCCTTCATGTCATTGCCTGTTTCTTTCTCTTTTTCTCTCTCTTTCTGTTTTTGAAGCCTCATAGCACAGAACCGTCCAGTGAAATGAAGCTGTCCCAAACTGACCCATTTATTACCTATTCATTTACTGTGATGTAATCTCCAGGAGAAAAAAAAAAATGATGCGATACAGTAATGTTTAAAAATTAAGACCTGTTCTGATCCACTGAGATTATTCCTTAAACTGAAAATACCAAACAGACTGTATATAAAATCCAACTTGCATATGTGATCACCAACCCTTTATTTTTTAAAAAAACTAGATTTTGCTAACAAATCAGACCAAATTCTTTGAAACCTGGTGCTTTTCATATTATGATGAGCTACTGCTTCCATTATTTATGCTTTTCTCTGTCCACTAAAGGTTAAATCATACTTACCAAAGGCTCATTTGCAGAGTTATGATATGAATCAGTGATATCTTTAGGATCATAATAACACAGAGAACCGGTTATAGCCTTTTGCTGCTGGGTGGGAGTCAAGATCAGAAAGACTGGTGTGCAAATGCAAAGCAAATACCCCTTCCTAAAATGCCTAAATCACATAATGTTAGTGTAACGTAATTTGGAATATATTATGACGGTTACAATTACTAAAAAGTGCATGATGCCATTACTTCCAACTGGAAATTATATGATTATACTAATTAAGTAATAGCAGGTGGCACAGGATGACTGCTACAATCTTATCTGATGTGCAGAGAGAGATGCAGGGTTCACTGTCTAAAACACTCAGGGATAGTAACAACTGGCTTAAGCAGTATTCTGTCCCAAGATGGAGAATAAGGATTCATTTTGATTTAACACTTCTTTATCACATCAAAGAGGTGAAGAGGCATCTTTAAGGATTGGCTTAAGAAAAAAAACAGTGATACTGGTTTGGCTTACACCCTTGCAACTAGCATCTCCTGGTATAACAGAATGACAGTATGAAATGAATTCCCGTAGAATTATATTATTCTAAAATACTAGCAACCTCATTTTAAATCTCAGCTCTCCTAAATTCATCATAACTGCTTTTAACTTCCTTGATTCAGAATTGTTATAGGTGTGCTACCGAGAGTCTCTAAGTCGAGCAAACTAGAAATGCTGTGGTAAAATAAATATTTCTCTGACAATAAGAGCACTAAATACTTTCAGGAATATATGCAGTCATTAAATACATTTGAGTTTTAACTCAAATTTACTAAGCAGTATTTACACATTATTTTTACAGCAGGATTTAAAGATTATTCACAATTGCATTAAGTTAGACAAATAATCCTCTAGTCCCATGAGTCACTCCAGAGCTTGTTTTTCTTGTCCTTTCTGCTCTGTGTTCAGACTGAAGTAAGGCTAAGTCATCACCATCGATTAGTTTTCCAGATCAGCCATTGTTGGTTTAAATACTATGAGATGTGGTTAAGAAGCTACTCTCTTATTTTTGGACTTCTACATGCTTCTGGAGTATGACCTCAGCTTAACAATGGCAGGGGAGCAGGTCTGCTAAAGAACTATGCTGTGTAAGCGTGCAACCAACATATGCCTAAAAGGCAAACCAAGTGATTCTTATAAATGATGGAAAATAAATGTTATCTAATTTCTTTAAATCTCTTATCTAGCTTTATCTGTCTCTGTAGCATTCATTTCAGTTTTGTAATTGTATTTCTTACTACTGATCAAAAGCGTGGCTGATAAGACTTGAGTTTAGATATATTTGTTAAGTGCTATGATATCTTATAGCACAGGTAATTCATTTTAAAAAGTTACTGCCTTCTCCTTCTACATCTCCCAAGGCCTCACCTGTGCCACCATTTCAAGCAAGGTTTGCGCTACCTGAATTTTCGCAGGTGTATACAAGAGAAAGCCAGTCTAGACAGTTGAAAGTGCAAGCCTGTTATTTTCCCTAGCATATTGTGCATTACATTGTAGTGATATTCTCAGTGATGAGCTGTGCAAACTGCAGATACTCTCCTCTTCTTCTTCCACAAAAATTCACATAGTTGTATGTGCTATGATAATAGTAAGTACAGTGCAGAAGACTGCATCAAGGACAAAAAAAAGGTTATCCAGCTTAAAAGCCTAAATGAACATTTTTTTTTTCTTTAGAGTGAAATATGAAAGTTTGTGAAAATCACTCATCTCCGTTTTTTTTTATGCTTTAATAGAACTAAATGGAACAGAACTAAACTTCTGACTACACAAAATGCCTTATCTCCTCCATGAATACTAAACCACTCAGCATTTAGAATAGTACCATAGAGAAGTTCTTCTGTGAATTGATATAACAGTTACATCTATTCCAGGACAGAATTTAAGCAAATTTCCCACAATGAACATGACAAATACCTCCCTCTCTGTGGCTAAAATAGAAACCTTTACTCCTTCACCCCAGGACATTCAATTAGCTGTGCAAATGGGAATAATGGTAGACAGCTACTCACAAGCAGCTATTGGAGAAATCTGAACTTGTTGTTCAACTAAAGAAAATAACATTATTGTACTACAGGCGTTAGGCCAACTTTCTTACCCTTGCATGCCACTGATTAGTTCAGCCTTAGCTGAACAAAAATCCTTAATCTTCTCTTTTTAATATTGAAGAGGTAAACCCTCTTTCACCTGCATGTGGAGTCTCCTTTTCATCAAAGCTCAGGAGATTCCAGCAACAAAATCAATGTATGCATGTTCAGAGCAGTTTTCAGGGTTTTGTAAGACAAATCTTTCAAATGGGAGCTAGTTTAATGCTATTGAGCTGAGTTTCGATCTGACAGAGTGAGTGAACAACACAGAAACAGTTCACTTACCACTGCTCACACTACAGGAGGTAGGAATCAGGTACAGATCTGTACAAATACAGCTGTACAATTTCTCCATAAACTCTTACCCTATCTAATCCAATGTTAAATGCAACAGTACAGTGTTTAAACAAACAAAGATTTACCACAGAAATGCAATTTATTTCCCTACAGTAATGAAAGACAGTTATGGTTTTCTCATTCAGACTGGTGAAAATTAAGACTAGCTCCACTAAATTTAACAAAGTTGTGCTAGTGACCGATTTTAACCTGAGCATTCTCAGGCTCTGTGTTCTAACTGAAAGATCTATCTGAACTATTATCAACAAATATTCTGTTCTGTATTTCCCTCCTGTTTTAAAACTTCCAACAACTTGCTTCCTGGATTTTTTTGAAGGAAAGAGGACACAAAAAACATTCACTTAATTTTATTACCAGACATAGTAGATTAATACGAGTTGTAGTATAGCTTTGCATAGACAGATTTTTGTTCCCATGCTCTGAACCTTTGAATGCCGATACTACATCCAACTTAGGATCAGAGATATTTTATTCCTCTTCTGAGAAAACAGTATTCAGCCACATGTCCCTACCACCATCATATCATGACAATCTCCATGATCCTACATCTGATTAGAAATACAATCACTAGACAATTCTTGAGCTACAAAGTATCTGGAATAATATGGTACATGCTCCCTCTGCTCTTTTTCTGTTCCCTCCTTTTAATAAACAAATTAAAGAGATTACTAAAACGCTTAGAGTAAATATACAACGCGTTGGGCAAAGTCTAAAAGAAAACGAATCAAACAAAAAGTACACCATTTTACGCTTATATATTGGAGTGAAAATTGCCCACACTACACAGTTATGGGTTTTGCCAATTCCAGTTTTATCAATGGGACAATATTCTACTAAGACAACCAAAGGCTAAAGGGAAAACCATTTGCACTCATCTAGTTTAAATACCAAAGTCTGGGCCTAGAAAAGTGCAAATATCAACTTGTCCTGTCATTATTGAATTCAAACCCGCAGCTCAAAGTAAACAAGAAATGTAATGATGTTATTGTATTAACTATATAGTTAGCCCTGAAGGTTCCTTCTCTCAGGATGTGCAGGCAAGGTAACCAAGTTCTCACAAAAAGGGACAAATTAGTTCAGTTTCTTCTGATATGCTTAAACATCTGCAGAATTCTGGCTGATGTGCATATAAAATACACTTCTGTAATCCATACAGTAGTACTAGATAAAGTAATGTATCAATGCATGTTTCACACACTGTACAATACAAACAAACCAGTATAAATGATAAGAGTGAAAAAAATGCAAGAATTGGTGTAGGTTCATCATATTAGAAAATTTCCAGCAGGCTAGTCATCTTCCATATATTAAAAATGTCTATTACCAAGTGTAATTGAATAGCTCTGGTAACTACTACATCAGTATTTTAATAGTATACAACCAACCTCTCCCCTGATTACCATTTTGCTAAATTTTTCATAGATCGCAGTATTATGAAAGGAGGTTCTTGGTAAAGTACTTTACCCTTTCAACAACAATTAATAATTTAATTAACACATCTTTCTTTTTTAAAAACCAAAATCTTATGTAGAAATAGCAAGAAGGTTCACAACTGAAAGGAGAGCTGTCTTTTATGCTATAATCATGGCTTCATGACTGTAGTATAAAATTTTTTCATGGCTTGTTTCTCTTTCAATACAGCCTTTCAGTAGAAATGATACCTGCTTTTTGGTGCTGTGAATAAAAGCCTAAACAGGTCTCAAAATATAAGTGCCTCCAATCTTGTTCGGATCTTAAAGAGAGGCATTTCCCCATGCCAATTAATTTTTCACAAGTAAATTTGCGAATTCTTTTTTAAAAGAACTCATAGAGATAGTCATGTCACTGCAGTCTTGACATTATGAAATTAGAGAGGAAATACACTATCGAAAATAGAAACTGAATTTTCTCCCACCAAGCATTTAGACAGTCACACCTTCCTTTTTCCTGGTATCAGGGAATGAAAGTGTGGTGCATGGCTCAGAAAAACACTGTCAGACAGAAGATACAATCTTCACTTGTGCATTGTCTGAGTAGGAAGCTAAGCATCTGAAAAGCTTTGAATCATGGGTGACCCCGTAGCATAACAGAATTGTGTTAAGTGAATGGCTGACAATAGCGACTGTGGTTCACATAGTAATAATATTCAGAGAACATAATAAAAGCTGCAAAATTCATGTTTTCAGACTTCATAATTAGTGTCATATTTTGCTAATTTCTAGGCAGTTTATTTACCTCATGAAGGAGAATGCCCCAGTTAAACTTATATCTAGTGCCAGAATTTCAAAATGTCATCTTGAGTTTTATAGAAACCTCATTCTTTTTAGAAGTAATTAGCTATGGCATAGTTTGTATGGCAATTAAAAAACACTTGCTTGCAGAAGCTTGTAAGCATTAAGTAATTCTTTTAAACTACAAGTACATATGGCTATTCTTGCCTCCAGCTTAAATACAGTGAATGTTGTAGTTGGTTGCACAGGAATTGTCTCAAGAACATTAAAGCAAGCCAAACACAATTGTATTCCAACTAAAATTGCTCTCTTTATACCGTGTATTGAAACTTGATAACTGTTGGTTATAAAATTCCTTTGATTTTCTGTAGGTAATAAAATACTTTGGCAATTACTATTGACAGTTCTGGATAATCTTGAAGGCTGCCTTGCCTGAAGAAGATGAGTGTTACAAATCACTCCACTGAAAGAGGGAAGAACAGCAGCAGGCAGCAGACAGGTTTCAATTTCACAATGCTGATTATCTCATTCGTGATTCTATGCATGCCTAAATCTGAGGATCCCTCAAGCAGCTATATGGACTTCTACTTTTAAAATGCCTATTACACTTTCATACTTTTTGCTGCTTCCTGAAGAGTGCCATTTCGCCAAGCTTAAATAGCAGAAAATTGCACTGCTTTTCCTCTGCCCATCTCCTCAATCTCTATTAACCTGCACAAGAACAAAGGAGTATGATAGTCCAGCTATAGGTTGGGAAATAGATTTGAAGTTGTTTTTCATTTACTGGTACCTATCTTCCTGATTCATAAATGTATTTGAACAATAACATTATTTTAATACGTCATCTAATGACTGAAAGCACAGCCTTTAATTACATCTCTATTTATACTAATAAATACACTCTGTGTTCAGAAATACATGCAGCTATTGTTTACACAGACATCAAATGATACCGTAGTGCTGTCAGCATTTGTCAAGGCTTAAAGAGAATGGAAGAAAAAAAAGAAATATCAAAAAATGTTGCATGTTTTTGTTGGGTTTTGCTTGGGATTCTCCCCCCCCCCCCCCCATTTAGACTAGAAGAGCACAGCAGAAGCAGCTACAAGCAAAGGAAAATTGTTGAAGCACCTGGTTCTAATGCTTGCAGTAGGCCTTTATTAGATGTCATAAACTGAATGATGCATTACTCTGTGGACGACTTATAGCCTGCAAATGTTGAGGTAAAATGGAGGACAAAGAATTCTTTTAAAATAAAAAGGTTAAATGTTCCTTTTCAATCACACAATACCTATTACATGGAGAAATCGTAATAGGCTCAGAAAGATTGGAGACTATTTCTGTTATTTTTTAATGTATTTCTGTGTTGCCTTAACAAATAAAAAGTATTTTATTTTAATAATTCACATTTTATGTAAAAATTATTTACAGTCTATCCTACATTTCACCTGTATTATTAAACAAAGGAAAAACATTTAAAAATCCTATTACTTATATAGGTTTGGCAGCCAATCTCAGATCTAAATAATTGCATTAAAATCCACGTAGGCTGTCAGCCACCATCAACAAAAAGGTAATTTTGTCCATCAGAAAATGTTTTAAAATAAGATCTGCTTTGCATTTAAAAAGATAAAAGAATGTTTTCTAAAATGACAATTGCTGGTTGGCCATCGATTCCGAGCTTTAATCTCATGGCCTGCTCAAATTTCCCATTATGCCTGACGGAGGCTTAGGGGGATAGAAAGGCTGAACCGTGGGCCTTCAACAAAAGTGGAGGGGGGTTACAGCGTTAAGAAACACAGCTGTTGCTCACAAACTGCAAATGTTAGAATAAGTCACTACTAGGTTTGGGTTTGTTTGTGTTTTTTGGGTTTTTTTTTCCTTGCTGCTAATAAAAACTTAAAGTGTTTTGCATGCTTTCTATAAACAGTGCACTTAAGTTTTATAATCTAGTACATCTTATTAAGCGTGAAGTCTGCTGATCCCTAAATTATTCATAACATGGTCCAGACTGATTAAGATTGGCTTGTTAAGGAGCACAAGAAGCAATTAAACTGACAAGGCAGTGCGGCCTTGATGTATACATTTATTATCACAAGAATACCCAAAGTGAATGCCCTTATTAAGCAATGAATTTCACCTCACTGGCCTTCTACCATTGCTGCCACAGGCAGAGAGAGCTAGGAACAACATGTCAAAAGCTAACTCTGAGGAAATGCCTATCTTCAAGTGAAACCGATTTTGTAATGAACCTTTCAGTTCACTCCTGAGGTAATAAATCCTGACTGGTGCATTAATTACTTGATAACATCCCATCAAAATGCAAATGCAGCACTTGACCCATAGGAATGGCTCACTAGCTGTTAACTCTTCAGGGTATACATAAATTGTCTGTTTTCTTTTATCAAACAGGGCATTTATTTCCATCTTGCTAGGGTGAATGTCACTCCTGCCACCCTCGGCCCCTCAGTGGCCTGACACCGTCATTTGCAGAGGACTGTCACTATGTGCCGACATCCTAATTGTGCTACTTCTTTGCTTTGTACCTTTGAGGCAGAATTTCCAGCTCTCCCCTCCCGTCCCCCCCACCCCTCCTTCGCCTTTCCTTTTCTGGTGGAATCTTGCATGTCAAGGACAAAGCTGTAATAGCGTTACAAAGAATGACCCCCACCTCTAAAGTACACTAATCTTTCTTTTCAATGGCAATACATTAAACAAGGAATTTAGTTCCTTGAAGTGATTAAATGAAACTTGAACATATCTACGTGAATTGCTACCCAACGTAGGCTAGCGTGCGTGCTTTCAGCAAGAACGTGATCAAAGATATATTTCTGCGTTTTAAGAACGTTTCCTCAAACGGACACTCCTTCTACGTGTATTCAATTCTGACAGACCACAAGCAGATAATATGTCAAAAAGTAAAATGAAGTGTGTTTCATAACACAAATGTAGTAAGCGTGAAATATGATGCATCACATTCTTTTTACTTGCCGAGAAAATAGGCTGCTTTAATTACAAAAACTATTTCCACATTAAATGTTAATGAGGAGCTGTGTTTTATATTTCCCCACTCCAAATGCTAATCTACATCAGTGGGTCTGACTCTCCCACCTGGGTCAACCTGCTTTACAGTTTTTCTATTTGTCTTGAAGGCTTGGCGAAAATCCTTAATTCAGGTTACTAGGCAACCTTGCAGGTGAGAAAATATAATGTTTGGCCTACTCCATTTTCGAATACACACAGTGGCCTAATGCCTTCCAAATAGACTGTGCGAAGCATGCACTGATAATTCCCTGCTACATTTTCTAAAGGTGAGGTCAGAAGAAAATTAATTGATGCTGAAAATAATGACAGGAGGAAAAGAACCACTGAGACTTAGTGTGACTGGCATGTGATGATGTTAGCAAGAATCTCAGCATGTGACTGGACAGTGTGATGAAAAATATACTTTATGTGAAGGAAAAACAAGTTACAAAACTTAATTAGTTTTTGACACTTCTTCATAAGTTATTATCTTTTCATTTGGATCATTGCCTTGGGACATCAAGACAAGAGAAGAAATGAAACATTCTTACTGTAAATCTGAAGGAAAAAAAGATGACTTTATATTTCTCTTCTCCTTTTACATGTCTTTTTAAATAAACAAAATATCCACTGTGGCCTAAGGTGTACAAGCCCCTGAAGATGTTTCTGCTGAGAGCATAGAATAGACTTGTTCGATGTAATAATCCTGTTACAACTGATTATGCAGTTTCACTTTTAAAAATAAAGGGGAGGAGGACTGGAATCCAAAATAGTCACACATAAGAAAAAGCTATAGATGTGAAGCAGTTAAATTATAGCACCTACAGCAATAATGCTTCCTGTACAGCAAATGTATTTTTAATTTTTTCCACTAAGGCTTATACCTAGAAGTAATTCACACTGATTACTAAATAACCCTTGTGAGTTGCTTTGTCTTTTGAATTTTAAAAAATACACTTGCCGTGAGCAATGAATTTCATAAACCACCAGCTCTCATGCTTGATGAATCATTCTTATTTTATGCAGTGCTGTGTGATAGAGAACTGAGATAAAATATTCTATCCACAAGCTATTCAGTACAATTCATCATCAGCGGCTCACTAGTCCAGTGATAATACCTGGCTTGCAGATTGTAATGATCAGATTCTGTTTTTATTTCAAACAGGAGAGATCCGAATACCAGAGTTTTTAATTTACATACATTAGTGAGGTTCAAATGTGGCAATAGCTACAAGCAAATTCACTTGCAAACTGAATGCTCGCCTTGCATAATGGGTTCCCTTTAGCTATTACTCACCAGTGAAGTACCCAGATAAAAATGAAAACAAAGAGGAAATAAGGAAAATCATGGTACAAACACCATACTGTGAACTAAGATAATTACTGAACCGCAGTGAAGGTCACGTTTATATTTGTTTTAGTAGTGATTTTTTTATATTTTCTCTTTGTATTGAAAGCATAAATGCCGTCTATTTTCTACTTTATTACAGTACTGTATTTTTGCATTCTGTAGTTTTCCAAAGTTCTAGCACACTATCATTAATAAAAGCCTTTTCTTAGTGTAAATTGGAATAAATTAAATACTGCAATAGCTGATAAATATGTAAGAAAGTTTAGAATCTCTGTAAGTTACATCAGCTTCAGCATTTGGTAAAAAAAACAATAGGCTTAAAATAAAATACCTCTTACAGCTATATCACTTTTATACTGACCACACTATTGAGCTTCAATTCCCAGCAGCGTCATTACTAGACATTTTCTGCCACCTTTCTAAATCTGAAAAGCTTCCTACATTTAGTGAAGATTAGGTAATGCTACAAGCAATCAATAACAGCTATCAATTCCATAGCTTGTTCAGAAGAACAAGTTGATTAAAAGTAAGTAAAAAGGATGGTTGAATATGCTGTAAAACTATCTGACTCTTCTACCTACACTATCATGACAAAAACATATTATTTACAGGCCAAAGATGTAGGTCTTAGCAACAGTGAGGTTATGACTCAAACCAACAAAAGCCAGAATATTTTAAGTTTGATGCTCTCTCCTTATCTTATCACATAGCAAGAAAAAAAAAAAGGCACAGAGGCACAAGTGAAAAATGCCGTGTCAACCTCAACTTTGATTCTGTGGGCTTTTCTTAGTTTGTGACAAAGTCTTAATGTACTCTACTAGTCATCCTTGTCTCTGATTTTCCCTCCTGTCAGGATTTTTACAGTTCTAAAAAATTTTTGTTGAAGGATAGAAAATATCTATTAGTTGCCACAAACATAAAAAATTCTGTGAAAGTAGTTATCAGAAGTTCAGTCACACATATATAAAAAATCAGATTAGACTTCATTTATTAACGGCCATATATATTCTTCATGTGTGTAGTCCTTAGTGCATATGCACAGATAATGGCCACATAAACCCAAATACATTTCACAAATATGAACACAGTTATTTGAGTCCTTTTTCCATAGTACACACTAGTGACCTTCCAACCACCTGAGTCTGAACCCTGAATTTTGTCAAGTCAATCAGCTTAAAAGAAATTCTCACCTTCCACATAGAGCAAAAGAAAAGAAGTAATTTGCAAGAGAGAGTATCTCATACAAATTAGCTTACCACATTCTATATTTTGTAACTTTATGCCCACAGCCCAGGAAGTTTCATATCATTCTGCTAGAGCAACTCATTTTTCCCCCTTCCAGTGGGGAAAGGCAATGAAGTGGCCAATAATTTGAAAATGTGCTTAATCTTGATTAAATAAATGACAGAGGGGAAGATGAGATCCCCCTTTTTACCATTCATCCATGACTGCTGAATGTGGCTGCCTGTAATGCCCCTAGGACTGGCTCTGTTGCAGGTGGGAGGGACCCTTACATTCAAGATGCCTTTACGTTACATTGAGGTTCCTCTCCATCTGCCCTCCTTGAGTGCTTCACTGCAACAGGAAAATGATGGGTAGCAACTCCCAATTTAATGTGGCTTCCATAACAAAGCTGCCAATCCTTAAGCAGCAGAAGTCACCAGGCAATGGCCCTTTAAAATCTTAATCCAATTTATGAATAGAATCACAAACCAGACATTGTTCTTCAGCAAATGGAGGGCAAAAAGCATCAGCTAAATTACTAAAATAGGTGCCAGCAGATGCTGTTCTTGTGTTTGGAGAATAAACTCCTGTAGCCATTCAGATCTACAGAAAGTTAGAAGTGTCTTCCTTCACATAGACCTCTTTTGTGCTGCCTCTTTCTGGTGAAATGAATATTTCTGAATCTGGAATTATTTACTCTCAGAAAGGTAAAGTTCATCTCCCTACTTCTCAGAAAAAAAATCAATGTATGCGGTTAATCTGAAAGAGAATAAAGAAATTACAATATATAATATGTAATCAAAGGACTAGTCCAAAACATTTTATTGGCTGTTATTTCAGCACATAGATCAAATGAAATAATGCTTAATCACACCGTCACAGAGTGAAGGGTCTAGCCCCAATAGTCTTAACCCATGTTGTAGTTTTGTAAATGAACTCATCCAGTCTCTTGCAAATCGTGCTCAGTTTGGGCCCTGATATAGAATGTAAATGTATTCATTGCCTTAGATGCTGCTTGAACACAAGAAACGCTATGCAACATTTTTCAGCTTTGATAATACTGTAATTACCTTTGTGTGATCACTTCAGAAGAGATTTCCTTAGAGATGTAGAAATTTATGGTATTTCTGAGACTCCAATCTGGTTCAAAGACAGTGTGGTAAAAGTAATCCTGACTACCATTGAAATTACAAAGACCAAGGTGTGCAAAAAAGCCTATCAAAATTAGAACCACCACAATTTCTTTTCTTTACTACCCCCCTTTTTTTTTTGTTTAAAGGGAGGTGTGAGGCAGGCATGAAGAACTACTCTTGCCTACAGAAGGACAAAATTCAAGCCTCAAGCTAGCAGAAGAATCAATTACAGTTAAACAGCTTTCAAAAATACTAATCATACAATACATCTACACTTTGATAAACTCATCTTCATCAGAGTCTTAGCTTATTGCAATTTTCAGATCGCCTTGCCAACTCTCTGAAATGTATTAAATGGAAGTAAATTTTGCTGCAGTAGCATAAAGCATGCTTCTGTACTGCAGCATGTGACACTGGCTGATAATAAAGGAACATGGTGTGAGACCGTGCAACTTCTATAGCAAGTTCAATTGCTTTATTTAATTTAAAATTAAAATTAAAAACAAAAGAGAGAGTTCTAGATTAAGAAGTTACTATATTCTCACATGAAATTTTCTCAGTAGAACATTACCAAACAAACAGGAAAATTAAGGAGATTCAGTGGAACTGTATGATGCTGACATCTGATGCAGTAAGTCCAATATCCAGCGAAACAGACAAAAAATGCTGTGCCAAAAGCATTGTAAAATGTTTCTCATGTGAGAGTGAATTCCTGCTAGGAGATTGGAGGATGGAATAAAGAAGAATGGGATGAGGAAAGAAGAGAAAGAAAAAAGGAACTCATTTGACCATGGACTTCAGTTTGCTCTTCATGAAATAAATGCTAAAATTCCACTGAACTCAATAGCACAGGAGCAGGTATTATAAGAGTAGCAATATTTTAAATAATCAGGTACTTCTAGCTGGACAAAACCCACTCTATATACCACCATCTTTATTTTTCTGAATACCTGACTCCTTCTCTGTCATTTTCTCCATGACAAATCAACAGAATAAAACCATAAAACAACCCTTACAAGACTGAAGGATACGACAGTTAACTTCCCTGATTATCCTACATTTAGGGGAGGAAAGAATCTGACAAATAATCCCCACTGCCATTGTGTGGCCATTACAGTGTCCTGTGAGCCTGGACAAGTTATTAGGTCAGACGCTAACTTCCTAAGTAGAAAAATGATGTGGTTGCCTTTGTCCTCTTTGCAGTAATGGCTGGAGTCAGTACTAATTAAGGCCCTGCGGCAGTGTGGTACGAGAGAGGTCAGAGACTTCTTTCTGACACCTAAACAGTGCTCAGCTCAAAGGAACTGCCCCTAATCTGAAATGATGTGATGTAGAGTTGGCCTTTCAGCTTCACTGTATATTTAAAGGGAAATGACAGTTAATGACAGGGGTGTCAAAAATGAGCAGATGGAGAGGCTAAGGAAAACATAGCTCTATGGTAAAATTTAGTTACAGTTCATCACTGCTTAGAATTAGAGGTTACTGCACAAATATAGAAGGTTTGGATACCTTTCCATCATTTTGTTGAAGTAGAAAAAAATCTTTGCCTTATGCACACAACTCGGAGAGAGACTGCTGATGAAGTAGGCTTATTTTTCCATCATTATGCAAAAATCATTACATACATACCCCCACACAACCTGCACTGCCTTCAGTTTTCTGTTATTAAAATAAAATATGAAAATAATAATAAGAACATTTAATCTCATTCAATGGATTACTACTTTCCATTTTATCTTATTGGGAGTAACCATGACAGTAATTAATCTTCTAGTCATTTTCTTTCTCTCCTTCAGGCATGGAACTTGGGGAACAAAAGCAATATTCAAAACAGAAACCAAGATTTATTGTCAGTTAGTCATAATAGACACCTGCACAGATTACTAATTACTACAAAACCATAGGGTCTGCTGGCAAAAATCCTTTCCCATTCTCTCTTTTTATCCACCCTTAGTGACACACCTGCAAGCCTTTAATTGATGTTGTATTTATCTCAGGAGTCCTTGTTAGCATTGCATTATAGCGTCATCATTCATGATGCTACAGTTAAGGTTCGGTCAGCATTTCCACTTTGAGGCTTCTGTCCCTCTTTCCTTTCTTTCCCTCCTTCTCCTCCAGCCCTCTTCCCCCAGGCTTTTAAAGAAAATTTGGTCCAGGTTAAAAGTTGAGTAGTGAGGTCTCAATCCAGGCTCATATGATTCTTTTAATGAAAATACAAAGAGAACTGGTTTGGAATGTTTTAAAGTTATGTATAAAAAGCAAAAACAAACAACAAAAAAAAATCCCCCAAAGTTTTTCAGACTTACATAGTTGAACTATTGCTTTGATGTATATTAAAATAATAAAACTTTAGGGAATTGTAACACCCACCATAGGGAATCGTAACATCTGGTGTTTCCCTAGAAAGTCAGAAGGGATGAGATTCATAATCACTAAAAAAGAAGTTTACAGACAAATACTGTAACGACTTCATTTAAAATATACTTGTAAACATTTAGAATACAAACGTGAATAATTATCACACAGAGCATAGATAATGTAGTATCTGCCCCCACATGACATATAGTATTTAATATTTTTGTTTTAGAATTGTAAGCAGCTTCTATCCATATTTTCGAGAAGACTTCTTTGAATTATCTGTAAACAATTGCTCAATATTATTACCTTTTCTAAAATAATTTTAATTAATTTTATGTTCAATGATACTGTAGCACATCCATTACAGATGAAGATGTTGACTTCTATCTATCTATATCTATCTATAAATGTATAAAGCCAGAAGGACGAAGGTATTTTAATCCATGTCTCTGCATAATATAGAAGTGGGGAAAGATAAGAAAATGAGGGAAAATTAAGGGAGTTCAGTTTGCCTCAGTCCTATATCATGTGATAAGATTCAGAGATGGCGCTTAAGAAGCTTTGCTTTCCGTATGGGTTCTCCCTGCAGTGAACGTAGGCATCAATTCAGAAAGGTATTTAAAGACTGGACCACATTCATTCAAGAATACTGTTTTACATTTTTTGTTGAAGTTGCCCTGGCACAGCCTGCCTGGGAGAAGTATTTATAATCCCATCTGACCTTTTCTTTTCAAGGCCCATTAGAACTTGACTCAGCAATCAACAGGTTGCTGTTACCAAAAAAAAAAAAAAAAAAGAAAAAAAACCAAAAAAATCCCCAAAAAAAACCCAAAAAACCCAAAAAAAAAACCCACAAAAAAAATCCCAACCAGACAAAGAAAGAAAATGCCCCAAATAACCTAAATTAAGTCACTTGGCTTTAATGTGACTCTTAATTTTGCCTAGTCACTAAATTCTAATTAAAAGATTAATTGTAATTAGTGAGTACATAACCCAGTAGTAATAGTTCAGATTAGCTTTGGTTTTTATCATGTTTGGAAGATATTTATTGAAATCAAATCCTCTTCTATTGTCAGAACACTTTGACCTATAGGCAGAGTCAGTAGCAAGCACACAGAAGCTTTTCTGTGTCACTCTGCTTGGGCTAGGTAACTACCAATTGACCCTGGGCTGAACATAAGTCATGTTGCCCACAAGCAATTATAGCAGTGATTCATTGAAAAGTTATTCAAAGATCTTGATCTCACAGTTGCTTGTTGTGGACCCCATTTGAAAATGTTAGCTGAAACCTCTGTAAGGTGAGGGTGACACGACTGCAACCTGAACTCCATTTCTGCCTTCGTTTTCAAACAGTGTAGCTGACTCCTCCTTCCCAATGAGCAGACGGTAACTCCAGCAGAGAAGAGTTTGGCCATAAGAATGTAAGCCCTTGTCTGCATGGCATCTTTGGTTGGGACATTGTCCCACTTGAGTTTCCTGGGATTTACGTAGACTTCAGAAAAATTCCTTGGATCCTATACCACCTGTACCTCTACCTCTCCACACAGATTCTACTCCAATTCTGTAATGTGTTTTGCACGGTTTGTGTATTATAAAACGGTACTGTTTCACTGGCCTGACTCAAGTTAGGCTCTGCAGTTCTTGTTGCGATCTGAGCCAGGACATATCCTACAAACAGCTGTTCTACTTCAAAACGTATTGCTTAGAAAAACGTATCAGACAAATGTATTTTAAAACAAACTGCACCCAACACAAATCCAGATAAACTACATTTCTGTCATTTCACAATTATCTAGAGATGTCTATTTTCCTTTGACATCCTGAGTCCCAGCAGGCTTTGGAGCCCAAGTCATACTTTCCCTTTTCCTACCATCCCTCCTCTGAAACACTCGCCATTATTAAACTCTGTAAGTATTCTTTGTTCTGCTGTGCACACAGCTTAAGCCTGGTCTGCTGAAAACTAGATGTCTGGAAAACTTGCCAGAAGCTGGGATGCTATGCCAGGGAAGCATGACTATATGCTTGACCTCTTCCTCTGTTCGTTTCCTTAGCATCTGCTACTGGCGGCTGTCAGGTTCCTATTACAAAACCATCTACTAGTGCCAGCTTTGTCCCGTAACCAGAAGTATTAGCTGGTAAAGAACAATCTGAGCCCACTTTTTTCCTTTCTGCCTATGTTTAGTCATATCTGTTGACTGAAAATCAACATACCCAAACATTAAACCTCATTCCGGTAACCAGATGAACACACAGTTTCCATGAATAATAACGATCTTAAGAGCACCTCAGAATCCACTGAATGGCTAGATTCCATGTTTAATTAAAAAGTATGAGCTGGAATCTAAATTTGGGACAAAAATTATCCTCAATCTACAGCGGAGGTATCCATGTACTCCGAATTAGGTCAACTGTCTTTGTACTGTGTGTTCCACTTCTGATACAAACATGAACCAAAACAGATGAAATTCCTTACAGAGAAAGATGCTATATATGTTTCTTCTAAAGCTGGATTTCACTTCTCTTGCAAACAATGAGGTAAAATTGGGGAAACTGCTGGAAGTTAAGAGCTCCTAGGAGACCTACTAATTCACTTCTAGAAACGGGGAGCATTTAGAAACACGTTAGTTTCTTATGGATTAAATTCAGTACTTCACGGACTGCCAGAACAAAGCCTATACACCAGTTAAAATCCATTTAAGCTGCATTTTGAGGGCTTAAGTGAGGCTTAAATGATGCCTAGGTTTTGTGCTAGCATTCTGCAGAGAGGATGAATCTTACCCTTATGTGAACTAATCAGTTTTGATGTTCTCTCTTCCATTTAAAACCAGTGAATTATTAATCTTTATGTGTACAGTAACTTCTTGAAGCATATTTTATATGCAAATACATATTAACAGCATAGCAACATCTATAATACAGACTGAAATAAATTATGAGGTACTGTGTAAGGGATCCTAGCCATTATGACCTGTCAAGTCAAAAATCCAATGAAATTAAAGAAAAATATTATGCCCTTTAAATACATATTTACATAATAGACTGTAATGGCTCAGAAAAAAATCTCTTACGGTGTGTAAATAATGCATGTTTTTAGATTTGTCTAAATACATATGCACATGTATTTACATATTAACATGACAGGTTGCAAAGATACTAAAATGAACTAGTTTGTATGGTCTTGTGCACCACACGAGTGGTTTTAAACATTTAGAAGAGAAAAATTTATATCACAAACTCACATCTTATATTCAAGAAAAAAAACTGGTTTACTCCTCCTGAAAAATGTATGCTCAATTTCAAATCAATATTCTTAGGTTTTCCAACAATTCAGTGTAAATATTTTTGATTCGAGATCTTCATTGTACCTACATGTTGACATACTACCAGCAATGCCACTAATCTACAACAAGAGGAGATGGCAGCATTTACAGGTATGAAATTCAGATTTAAACTCTAGCATAAATTTTAACTGTCAATAGATTTTGTGATTTGAGTTATAAAAGGTGGAAGATTTAGGATTAGTTTCAATGGATATTGTGAAAATGTTGACCTTGCAAGAACCATAGTTTGTAAGAACACATCTACTTCATTGCTTTAACTTCACTTCTGTCTCATTAAGGTTTATACTTCCAATTCAGAAACCCAGAAATACTGAAATGTGGATAGAATTTACTTGAATGAGTAGTGACAGAGAAGCCTCTATAAACTCTTTAGTGAACAGAAATTATTTGCATATTAAAGCGTTTGACACCACCTCTCTTTCCTTTTAGCCATTTCTACAAATACTCATATCCTATGCCACTTAGTGGGTAGCTAAATAGATCGGTAAACACACAGACAGAACCTACTGTGACTCAATTTATGGGTTTACACAACATTCACTCAAAGGTGCAAATGAGTACTTCTTATGACTGTGAATAAGTGCTGGTGCATCACTATAGATATAGTCTGATAGGAACTTTGTAGCATTTTGTGAAGATAAAATGTCCACTCCTCATACCATTAGTCCACTGAAAGTCTCTGTATTTGAAATAAAAATAATAGCTACAGTCAAGTTTGCTAATGTGCATAATCACTGTAAATTATAACTGTCAGTAGTCACAAACCTACCCCATGAAAACATAAGGTAACAATTTAGCCTTATAATACTATTCTCAGAGAAGAAGAATACTCATAGGAAACTTAAGTAGTATGGGGATTATAACATATGTTCTAAAAATAGAATGTTTTGGAATTCTTTTTCCCCATTTTCTTTCCTAAATGGAATATTTCCATAAAGAGTGCTGTGTGCAGAATTTTACACTCAGTTTCCACTGTTGAAATTATACCAGTCTCAATTTTGAGTTAGTGAAGATGTACATAGTGATTTTAATTCTGAATGGAACACTGGAAGGTGCCAGAAAAGCAATAGCTTTAGTCCACAAATAATAGCATCCAACCACAGGGGAGAAAACGTATCCTCCCTCCCTAAATATATAGTAAAAATAATGCTGAAATTGCAGGCGGTTGCTTATCTTTATGATCTGGACAGTGTGCCTCATTTTCATTTTCTCTCACACAAAGACAGATGGAATGCGTAAAGACAGTTTCTTACAGTTTGAAAAGAGGAACAAAAGGAAGCTGTATTATAAATTAATATGAGAAGTCAAGGATTTGTTGACTCAAACTGAGTTAAGAAATAAGTAATTTGGGGCTTGCTTTTTAGGAAACTGCAATCTCATCAAAATGTCTTTTATATAAAAAGCAATATTCAGTTTTTTGGTTTTGCCAATATACACAAAGATGCTACGGACATCAATTTTTGCTTGCTTATCTTACATTGTGTGGACTTATATTCACAATCCCATATATCCATAATTGTTCACAATTTGAAAAAGAAATGGAGAAAGGGAAAATGAAATTAATATAAAAGAGACATTTAATTAAAGAGCTTATTTGATTATTCACTTTTCAGAAATACTTGATGACAAATCTTCTGTAGTATAAAACACATATTTTTGCCAAGAAACTAAATCAAAATTATTATGCCAGCACAAAGAATAGATTCAAGTACATAAAAATATTTGGCTGCATATGTAACGGCTCAGAAATGAAATTCCAAACTTAGTGTGTGCTACAGATCTTAGGTTTAGCTATTTCTTGGTTTGGGGGGGAGAGAGTGGGTTTCTTTTTTTCCAGTTATTGATGATCATATGATTCCCTGGAAGATTTTTAAATATATATATATTATATATATATATATATATGAAGGCATAGGCTTTAAATCTATAAGTAAACTACTGCATTCTTTCTGTATGTTCTAACTGTCCTCCAAATAATTACAGAGTGGAGACTTGGCTGTCATTCATGTGTATCTATTCCATTGTGTGAAGAGAAAAAGAAAATGGTTGCCCATACATTAGCACATCACCCATGGCTAGTGCAATGACAAGATAGATTAGGATGTATATTAAATCTCACACATGACTGCCTTTCTGTATCAAAGTAAAAAATACTTGCTCTTACATACATTAGGGACTAGTATTGGACTGACATCTACATTAATATTGACAGCATATCAACATTTTTTATATTAACTGAGTCAATAACTAGTCTAAACCTGGTAAAACTTAGATAACAAAAATGAAGCAAATATCTAGCAAGCAGCATTAGATTCTTGTATCTAAGAAAAGAAAATTAACCCCCAAATACTACATTGCTTTTCTGAATTATCAATCCTACAGCAATACATCAACCAGTGTATACAGCTGTGACTTGGTAATCCAATCTCATTTGTCAAACAAGAATTCTAGCAGATAAGGAATGCTTCTAGAAAAAGAAAACCCTGCACAGACAATAACATAAATATTATATACATAGAAGGCTGATTATAAAAAGCTGGATTAGCATCATTGTATTACCTCATCTCCTAAACATTACTTTCACAGACATGATGAAATTGCCAGGTAGTAATCCCACTTCCACAATAGCTGCTCATGACAAATGCACACAAAACCTGTACAAACCTAAGACTATTCTCCTATTTTGCAAAGGAGTTAAAATGTTTATTTGTGTTTTCCACGTTAAGAAATACCGTTAAATCAAAACCACCATGTAGGTTAGCTTAGGAAAGAGATTTCATTATTTACCTTTGCTGTAAAATCTGCAGTAAATAAGCAGTCACTTCTCATTCCAAGCCAATGTCTTGGTTTCATTAATAATTAAATGTTGTTTTCCAATGATATCTAGCTATTTTATACTCTTGTCTTTGAAATATATTATCTTCCAAATGAAGCTCAAAAAATACTATTAATGCTTTTAAGGTGCCCACACATTTTATGAACATGCACATAAATGTTGGGAGATAAAAATGTTCAATCTCCCAGATTCACTGTGCTCACTGTGTTAGTGAAAGGGGAGAAATGCTAGGAAATCAACACACGAAAACTTTTGGAAACAATGTCCATTAGAAACAGTTATTGGTCCAAAGGCTGATATGAAAATGGTTTTCATTTGAATCTTAACTATTAGGTTGCTATAGTTGGAAGTGTCCCAGAGCATTATTGCTATGCAGAAACAAAAGAATGAGAGAGCCATGCAATGTTTTTAGATTTTAAACACACCAAGGAGCAACATTTCAAGTGTCATTCACCTTAGAAGTCAGAGAAGCTTTTGTTTAACCGTCTTTCTCACTAAAGGCTACCCTTTCCCTCTGTTTCCGTGCACTGTGGAAGATGATGAGGGCTAAAGTGATAGTCTCGGCAATATTTATCTCCAAATGATCCCATCTTTCATTTATGCAAGTCCTTGAGAATGGTGATGAAAGAGGCCATGAAAAACCTAGGCTTATGGACATGAGCTCTTCCATCAGTCAATACTACGGTAAACAATGGGCAGGAAGAAAAGGCCTCTCTCTACTGTTCTGCTAATGCTCTTCTAGGCTCTTCTACCTAAACATATAAAAGAAAAAGATGCAGAGAAATGCCTCGCACAGAATTGGAACTAGCACTCTAGTGCTTGAGATGTTGACAGCATTCAAGCTGATTAATTAATATCAGTAAAGCCCAGTGAAAAAGGTTAAAAGAGCACTTTAACATGCAGTGATATTATCATGATCATTAGGATGGCATATTTCTGTCTTTGCTAATATATCTTCTTTTATCAGCTCAATAAACTGATGTAGGAGTGCATTTTTTCAATTACATTTTCATAAACAGATGGCAGAATTTAACAAATTAATCTTTAGAATAATGGTACCATTACAGGGCTTGTACTTGTACATTTTTTGATCTGAAGCTTTTGATACCAAATTTCAATAATGTCAATCTCCTTAGTTCAGAGTAGTTTCATTTTCCTAGGTTGCTGTATCAGATCTGGTTGCTGTATCTCTGATCTGATTGTTTCGATGTGAAGAGATACAGGGGACTGTAGGTAAGCTTAATTTAGTAAATAATAGGGATATTAACTTGTTTGTCAAAATTCATAGACATATTAACGAAAGCTTAATCTCCCTGATGATTATTGTTTTGAGCTAAAACACGCTGTTGCAGGGCAGAAATGATACTTAAGTGCTATTCCAGAACGCATCTTTTATTCCTAAATTTTATTCCTAACAAGGGCTAAATGATGCCCCATTTATAACATTTTCAATTCACAGAGTCCACATGTGGCCACATCCTAGGATTGCCAGACACAGTGTATGTTTCAGAAAGCTAAACCTCATAAATCTCCAGAAATTCCTCACATCTATTATGTTTACCTTCTGCTGCTGATGAGCCTGTTGGGCTCTGTACAGAGGAAATTACAAGCGCTCCAGAAGATTTGGCAAGAAGATGCTAGAAGAAACAATGGGCAAAAAAAAAAAAAATATCTTAACTGAAACATCACTTCCAGCTTTGGCTACCATTTACATATTTGAGATTACAGCTAGTAAAATGGAAATTCCATTGAAATGGAATAAATTATTTTCAAAAATCCCTATCTGATCAGTGTTAGTTATGTCTGAAATTAAACGTGTTAAGCTACAGTCAGTGTAACTTATGGAATGCAGATGAAGTCTTGACATTCATACTGAAATTCAGTCTGTTTACATAGTTTTCCAATTAAGAACAAAAGGCAGTTGTATCCTAGAGCTTTTATTTCCTATCATCTTCTTGCCTATTTCCATTAATCTATATTACAAAATGTCTTCCTTTACCTAATAGATGTTCAGAGGCTCTTGTAACAGCTACTAACTAGTAAGGAAATGCCAGCAGAAGTTTTTATGGTCTCACATTTAAATACCACTGGAAATTTGTTTATAGTTAATGCCAACCGAAATGCTTATGTTCTAGGCATATTTTGCACAGAGATCAAAAATTAGTAGTTCAAAAATCTCCCAACTTGATCCACAACAGGGCTGAGGGCCAAAGAAAGTTTAATTAGTTAAGCAAGGAAAGAAAATGAGGTTGGAAGTTTTAAAATTTGTTTGCTAACTAAAATAATTGTTGCACATCCATACACACATATCCTTGCACAACCACGAGCAACTCTGAAATAAAAACCTGGAGTTTAGAAATGCCATTGAAAAGGATGGAAATCTATTCTGAAATTTCTGGTACAAATACTGTCTTGATGTATTCCCCCAAAAATCAATGCCTTACTCCCTGACAACAGCTGGAGTGGAAAGGCTCAAGCCCACCTGGGCTACTGAGCGCCCTGAAGGATGAGGTCACAGGTGGAGATTTTTTTCAGAAACTTGCATGGAAACAATCTTACAGATCTAGAAATTGTTGTTCCCATCTCTACCAAAAGGGGTAAAAGTCAAAGCAAGTCTTTCTAACAAAGGAGAAGCGGAGAAATATTTTGGATTATGTATGAACTGTATGACTGTACAGTTTCCAAAATCAAATCATGAGAGGGAATTATCAGGTTTTGGAAACTAAACAAAAGTCTGCTCTTAATCTTGTTTCTTAACCAGCTTCATGATCTTAGAGTATTGCTGCTTTTAAATTACCCAGGATAAGTCTGTCTGGCTAGTGGTACAGAAATATATGGTAAACAGGTAACCTGCAATACCGAAAAATAAAAATATTTATCAAACCAAGATATGAAAGCCCTATTCAACATAGATGAAGGTAAAGTCCATGGCTTTACTTTTATGATTAGAACAAAGAATACAATGTTGTTGTTCTTTTTTTTTTTTAACCCAAAGATCTCACAAGATGTTATTCCCAATTATTATAAATATACTCACATGTCTTGAATTTTGCCATTACTAACACTAACTACTACCCAGTATTAATTATATCTACTAAATAATACACAAAATTTTAATAACATTCACTCTTATCACAATGAAAATCACTACAGTGCCTTTGTAACCTTTAGTCCTAAATGCATTTGGATTTGTTTGGCATTTTGCCAGGATGGAGCTTGAGAAGGCTAGATAAGAGCCAACAGTTAAAAAGAGAGTTTTTTATTTTCCATTCTAATGAATAAAAACTGCTAAACTAAGGAGCGTTAGCAAGGGACTTATAAAAGATATGGCATAGGTTATTAAAACACTATCCTTATTACAAGAATTTTTCCTCACTGATATCATTTGGCTTATTGAATAAGTTAACCTTCTTCTCATCCACCTTTTTTCTTCTCTTCCTCCTTCCTCCCACTCTTGCAACTGCCTAAAAAGAGGAGACTGACAACCGATGGTATGAGAGATTATTGGTAAAGTGAATTAGACATGCAATGTGCAGTCCTACACTTCATCATACTACTGGAAAAAACAAGACCTCATAAGGGCA
>NC_071402.1:32812514-32857514 GCF_017976375.1 Cuculus canorus
AAGCATTTTAAAATTCTAGATTTTCCATCCCAAATGGTACTTGAATCACATTCCTGATTTTATCATTTCATACCCTTAAATGCTTGTAGCTGGATCATCAGTTATTAGTAGACATAAGCCACACAGCATAAAACTAAGCACAATAAACATAATTTCCTTACTAACTTGCAATTGCAAGGTAAAAATTCACATTTTCTATCAGTCACATAAATATCTGCAAAAAAGCTAGCATTCAAGGTATCTGCCTTTCATAATACTAGAAATTTATTGCTAGGAGCCGTTTACCAGAAAATTTAAAAGTCCAGAATAATTAAATAAAAATCTTACCAGTTAATTATTCACCAGACTAAGTAAAGGCTAATTTGTAGGCTTTGTTTCTACCAGATGCATTCACGTCATAAAAAAGTCAACACCCTAACTGGCACTAATTTGTTGCTTCATCAGAGTCTGAGATATGGAGAATGCACTGTCTGTCTCATTCCTAGAGATAATGGCCTCGAGGCTCAGTATGTAATATAATATTATATAGCAATATGCTATATATCTATTCCATGGATAAAGTGAAGATTTTTATTTCCGAGCCTATTTCTTTGCTTCTGGTGATTAGTAACTGTACATGCATACATAATTAACATATATTCTTCTAAAACAAATACACCACAGTTTGATATTCCTATTTTCAAATACCTGGTAAAATTGTGCGTTTATACTAAGTATTTTGCACAAGTACCATTAAAATCATTAGAAAGCTTGACAACCGTACATCTTTTTAAATACAGCTCTTATTCATATAAATGAAGTTTGTTTTATCAAAATCCTCAAATTCCTTGAAGCCTGCAAAAGGCCTGTGTTAAACTACATATTTTGTACTGTTTTTAATAAAAACACTGGCAAAATAATGTTTTTTCAGAAACCCTGACTTGGATTTCTGATTTATGGAGTATACTTTACCATTTTGAGCTACTCAGCTCAGCAAGTGGTTGCTCAGAGACTGTAAGACTTGAAATGTCTGTGGTGTAGTATAAATTATTTTGATCCTCCCTTGGGTATTTACTTAATTTCTCACCCATTTACTGTACTTCGCATAAAATGGCAGAAGCAAGACGGAAACTACTAAAAAGCTAGGAACACTACTAAGACCGTTAACCAGCTCTGGGAAGTTAAGATACTGGCAATATAGGCAAACCACTGTTAAAGAAATTATTTTGCTGCTATGCGTGTGTCTGCCTGTTACCTCTGGTTCCTAAATCCAACAACAAAAATAACAATCCCGTAGAAATTACGGTGACTATTTATTTGGTAAAACATTGAAAACTGGTACTACAAAGAGATTACAAAACTGTATTGAAACTTCTAATTAAAAAACCCTCTTAATTTGTGCATTTTATTTGTAAAAATTTTATTGTAGAACTGATTACAAAAGCATCGCAGAACTGCATCAGTCCTTGTTACTGTTTTCATTTTTTCACCTTAGTTAAGACTCCCTCTATCACCAAAAGCAATCCAGCCAATGTATTTATGTCTACAGGGCAACTCTATTAAAAGATACACAGCTGTCATCATATTCCTGAATTCTTCCTTGCCACATACAATCCCATCGTCACCATCTTGGCCAATGTATATCTATAACTTGTTGCTGACGTGCTCCTGAAGTGGGAGACCGAACAAACCAAACCTCAGGGACATGGTCTCCCATCCTTATGTTTTTCAGGCTGCAGTTACCACTAGTGTGAGTTACGATACCTATACCTAACAGCACTGGGAATGGACACTTTAGAACTTTGGGTTGTTTTCTCTCTCTCTCCTCTAGTGAAGACCTTATTCAGCCTTTTCAGAACTTCAGCTTACTTTTATTATTTATTTTCTGTAGTTGAACAGTATCTTTAAAATCCATCACTCTGTTTAAACAAATACACATAGAAATAAATACACTAATAAGAAAAGACCTGCCAGGCTGGCAGTGTCAAAAAGCCCTTTAAGAGGCTTACATGTTTTATCCTACAGCTAAATGTACAATTCCAGTCCTTTTTTTCCTTGATGAGAAACTTTAATTGCCCAGTTCTGATCTTAAACATTGTGTGTGTGTGCACCAGCATATATATTACAAAAATCAGAAGCTTTTACATGAACATAGAAAATCAAAAGCTGTTTTAACAAGCTAATTTAAAAAGTTATTAAGATGCATATTCAACAGACAAGGTGGAGACTCAAGATATATAAGCTACTCAATGAAAATGTAGCACAAGTACTGTGATAAAAATGAAGACTTTGTACAGCTTTTCCAAATATTCAACTTGTACTTTTCACTCTGGGCTTGCTCATTTATTCATAAACCTTAATTTTAGTTGTTAGAGAAAACAAGCAACTACTACTTCATTCAATATTGCTTGGAAATAATGGATTATTGTCTTGCAATTTTTGTCCTTTGCATGATTTTTGCTTGGTTCATACAAATATATAACCAGGCTACTTGACCTGAAGGGTCTTCCTGCCTTACTAAGTGCATTGCTAATGAGCCTAAGTAAGGGCGAAATAAAACTCCAACATGGTAAAGTACCACTACCATGTACCACTATATTGGTAGAATCTCCTAAATGTGATTTTTATTTCATGATGAAATCTGATTTCTCTTCTTTATCAAGAAATGGGTCTGACTTTGAGACAGGCTCATCTACCAGTGGCAAAAATGATCAGTGTTAGAACACTCAACTGTATTAGCAGCTTCACTGAAGGTCAGTAAAAAATATCTTTCCATGCTTATATTAAGAAATACTTTTATAAAATAAAAGAGAGAACAGTATACCATTTCAGTTTAATCAAAACAAATTTTCAATGGCATTGGTAACTAAAAATCTTTGTTGGTTGCTTCTACAATAGAAACATTACTGAAATACTTATTTGTCTTTTGTTTCCTTATCAATGTGTTAATGCACATACTTGTATTCTACAGTAGTTGGTTTGACAAGAAAAACTGTGATGGATAATATCTAAATATTCCCTGTTCCAAGAAGGACATGGGCAAGGGGGCAGTCAAGGATCTCACCTTACTCTGTATATTAAGTCTAAGTACACTTTTGGATAGAGCGTTGCCAAACAGGCCCAAGCAAATAGGATCTGATTGGTGTTATAGAATCACTAAAAACAAAGAAAAACAGCTGGTTACAAATCAAAAGTTATGAGGCAACCACAAATGCTTGGAGCAACAGCTGTACTTATTGAATGGCTATCAGCAACTGTTTCATCTTTCTGTACTCTGCTTCAGGATACACTGTTCTGAAGGACAGTATTCCCTCCATTTCTGCTTTTATGAAAGACAGCCTCTTCCAGGAGAGAAGACTGAGGTAAAAAGATAAGTCGCCTATGCAAAATGCAGAGTAAATTATCAAGATTCACTACTTGATTACATTAGAACAGGGCACGCATAGTAGTATATAAATGTGTATATATATATATATGTATATGTGTATGTATATGGGTATGGGTATGTATATTTACCTACATATAACATGACTTTCAACTCAGTGGTTGAAAAATACTCAAATTGTAAAAGTAAAAAAATCTAAAAGTACAGGTAAAGATAAGCGTGTTTTAAAATGGTCTTTTCTTCTGGGTGGTCTTCCTTCATCTACTATCCCAAGGAAGAAACCACAACCTACTGCAGATTACCTCACAATGAACTGAAGAACTTGGGCTAGGGGCAGCTTATGTGGTTAATTTGGTGGCAAGATGTCATGGTTAACAAAATATCTGATCCAGAAAAAAATGAAATTAACATGTTTGATGTGCAAAGATACTTGGTTAAACAATAACTACTGTTCATTTTACTTGCCTTGTACGGAAACATGAAAATTAAAACTGAAAAAGACAGCAGCATTCATCCATCCGTGCAGAATGACTTCCTATTATATGCTTCAAAATTCATTGTCCAGTCTCATTTCACTATGAGGGAGTTTCCAATTACTACATCTATTCATATCTATTATTGTTTTATGACATGCCTAAAGCTGTGTGCAGTTTTGTATCTGTGGTTTTATCACAGTCTGTAGAAGGGGTTTATTCCATTTCTGTTCTATAACATGACACAACCAAGAACAGAACTGTTGGGAGGGGGGAGGCTATTGGTTGTATCATATTGCAAACTTGTACCCCATTTGCTGCCCACTATTACCCCTAGGCCTTTTTGCAACATCAATTCTTTACAAGCTTCTTTCTCCTGCTGAATATCTGCATTTTGCATTATTATTTCAGCAGATGTATCAGATTCCATTTGCCAGGTTGAATCCCATTTTGTGATTTCCTGTCCATATTTCTAGTCTGTTCTCGCTTCTTTTTACATCTTTGCACTCTGTCCTCGCTGGTGTTGGCAACACCTCCCAGTTTTAGTATGGCCTGCAGATTTAATGAATGGTCTGTTTACCTCCCCTTCCTTAATCACATGATCAACAAATTGAGTCTTTCACTTGTATCCACAGAACACCTCTGAACACCTTACTCCATCCCCAGAATACAACTTGCGCTCCAGCAACCAAATGGAAAATTCACATGGCAATTTGAGCACATTCAAGTTCATCTTAACTGCCCAAAATCTTTCACAAAATTGATTATTTAGCTCTTCATTTAATCAAGGATCCATGATGTTATTTCCTCCATGTTGTTTTTTTTTAATTATATTACAGTTTCCAAATATTTTTCCTTGATTTTCTGCTCTTAAATTAATTTATTTGCCTCATTGTGTTCTATCTCCTGGAAACTGCATTCCTATGTTACCTCAGGAATTGGTCTGAAGTTCACTTGGACCTTCATACCCATGTTGTCCTCCCTGTTTCTCAGAGAAGAGCTGTAAAAAGTGGAGGGAGTTCCACTAGATGGCATGATCCCTCCTTCTTCCTAAACCCCTAGAAGACCCTGGGTGCACCCACTTGGAACCAGGTGTTGGGAAGAGTAAAAGAGAGAGACAGATCAGACTATTCACCCAAGAAGCCTGTGGGAAAGCAAGCCCAGTTGACCACTTCTGTTATTTTATCTGCATGCTCACTTTTCTTCCCATACTGCATAAACATATGTGAAGCTCAGGAGCAAATTATGCTCAAGCACTCTTTGAAGCACAGGTCCATCTTATTTATCTCCACATGAGGCAATCAGAGGGGCCAAGCAACAGACAGGAGGCAAGAGGCAAGTAACACCTGCCTGGATATTCTTGGCCTCCTGGAAATATCTTTGGGCTTAGCAAGCTGAGACAAGAGAAAGTATGGAGTAAAAGCTTCAGCATCAGAGAAATATTATTTGCTATCTTATTTCTTAATCATTGTTATTACTTCAAATAGACCACCCATCTTTATGCAGTCATGAAGACATATACATATAGAAAATGAACCAAGAAAAACCTATATGCCTACTGTCGTCATTCTTCAAACCACTTTACTTTTAGGTCATCTTCAACTAAGACATATCAAGGTGAAAGTTAAATTGTTTTAGCATAAAGATGGTTCTTGCATCTTTGGTAAAGTGCCTGTCACACCGCCTGTTGTTTATAAACAACAACAGGCAGCCCTATGGCAATTACCCAAATTACTCTTCTTTCGTTTTATTAAAGATTGGTGTTAGATTTACTTTTTCCCAGTCACATGATATTCCTCAATTGTACTTTATTTTTCAAAAATAATTACTAGTAATTATGTAATTCATTATCTATGTCTCTTAAGACTATGTTATGTTTACCATCCAGACCTGCTGATTTGCGTTTATTCCATTTTTTTTTTTAAGTATTGCCTTACTATTTTTATCAACAACTATTTTGAAAAGGTCCTAATTACTTGAACTATTATGTCCTTACTCATTTTATTTTTCTTCTCAAAGACTGATTTTGAAAGGAGGTCAGTGCATCAGCCATTTCAGAACTAGCTTTCATTTTGTCACCTTCTTCATTTATTATTGAGCTTTTTTTTTTTCAATCATTATTTCTTTTTTTCTCCAATATATTTGAAAAGCTATTCTTGTTTCCCCTGGCTCCTTTGGCTCATTCTGCTTTTGCATTTCTTCTAACTTTTCCAAGTCTTAAAAGATTTTTCATTTGCCTGGTTGTTCCTTTCTTTCATTTTTGCCCTAGAAGAGACCTGGCATCCATAGATCTTAGAGCCACCCCTGGTGAAACTAGAATGACTTCTTATTCCATATATTTTCATCTTTCTTAGAACTCCTGTTTAGTGCCTTTTAGAGAGAGGACCTGGAAAATATGGTTGGACATAACTGATTGCTACTTTCAACTGTGGCTGAGCTTTAAACTGTAACAAACAATTTGACAACCATGTGACTCAGTTCCTCCATCAGTAAAATCTGTATATTATCTACATCTCCAGAGGACTATGCTAACATTTATTTAATATCATTATATCCTCTGACTTTCTCAGATGTCAGAAACCTGGAGACTTATGATTTTATGAGCTTCTACAATTGTTATGTTCCTGAAGGGGAGAATTGGGCTACATTCTTTCATCTCTTTCACACTCAAACACCTTGAAGTACATACAAAGTGAGTCTAGCTCAAAGTAACAAAAATAGGAAGGGTTTTCCTAAGTTACTATATATGAGTAAGACTTAAGCACTCCTTTGTGTACATTAGGTGTGACTTGCTATCTGATTAGCCGTGGTTAGCTGCAAAATATTCAAATACCTAACATGTTTGGCAATTTCCTCTGTTTACAGAACTTTAAAAAGACATTGTTTTAGATTTGGTGTGGTTTACGGTGCTACTGTCCTTACGGATAGAAAAGGCACGTCCTAGTAAAATTCAGCCCCTCAGAATTCAGTGGATTTTGGACAAATGAAAAATTATTGCTTACAAGGCTACAGAAAATAAATTAAGACCAGTAGTGGAACATAAAATTGGCATTCCCAGCACTGAATTATAAGTAAATGATAAGAAACTGTTTGCTAAATAATCTGACAGATTTCTAGCTTTGTTGCCACTACTAAACTGCTTGGATTTGTGCATGAGTACAGCAGCAACTGACACACCAGTCTTTACGGAGGAGGGAAATGTAATTGGTCCATAAAATCTTGCATTTTAATAAGAAAGTTAGTAAAAAACAGCTGAAGTAGCCTCAGAAATCAAGTCAGTTCTCTCCTACTTGCATCTCTTCCTTATCTCAACGCCAAGCTTTGAAAGGAAAATAAAGCTGAAATTGAAAATTTAAATTCTAATTTTAAATTTATGGATGTCCAAATCCTGTATGTTGAAAGCAAAACCCCAATGTCATTAATACACCTCAGTGAAAACAAATGTTGTGATCACTCTTCCCCTCTTGAGCTGTTTGCTTTTCCAGGTGGCTGCAGTGAGATCTCTTGCAATAATGGGGTACTCCAATCTTTGGTACTTAATTGTACTGATTACTGTTTGGCAATGAACCAGCTGGTTGGCCTAGGGACAGATCATTTTATTTAACGGCTCATCACCAGAATCTTACCAGCATGCAACTAGAAATCACCATTCTGCTGCTGCCAAAAAACTGTAAGAACACAGGAGGCTAATCACACCTGGGAGACACTCATCTAATGACATATGCAGGTAAATGACCACTTAAAGAAATGAAGGACAAAAGGCCAAAAAAAACACTGAAAAACTTGAAGCAATGAAAATCTAAATATCCTCAGTAACGAGACACTTTTATCTAAAGGGAGAATCAACTAAAATCAAAGCAAGTAGGTTTTTTTCATGTTTAATTACCATTACACTTATATTAACTTGTTACTCATTGTTTGCGTAATTTAGGCTTGAGGGAAGAATATGTGAAGAATCCTGCTCCAAAAAAGTTTCAAGGAAATAATTTATGAGTTCACAGATAAGAGCCTTTAGATTTGACATTTTGATTTCTGTAATAAATTGTTTTATTTAAAAAGTAAAACATCATGTAAATTAATTCATCCCTCAAGCAACATGTAGAAATGCCTCAGACATGTTTCAACAAATGTTCAGTCTTCAGCTATGTTCATTATAGTGTTCTACTATGATAATAAGTGCTCTGTAAATCAATAAGTAAAACCATAGAGTGCCCAATTTAGAAATAGAGCTTCTGTCTCCTGTTGTCCTCAGCAGAGGCAAATGGCATTAGTACTGTTGTGTCCTCTCCTCTACTGTGAATGCAGAAAGATTATGAAAGGCGTTTCGTATGACTGGCTATTTAAGACAAACTCAGTGAGGAAGAAGACCATTTGTTTCTTGCCATCAGGATACTTAGACAGATAGGGCCAGCCTGGCTTTTTTTGACATTTCACCTCATGCTAGTCTTCCCCTTTCATAGGTCCTGCTTGATGCAAGGTCAGTAGGTTTTTTTTTCCTGAAGTACTAGGTAGACTTCAGATTGAAGGTGCTCATCTAAAGAAACAGACTTTAAAGCACAAAAATGAGTTTGTATTACAAACATTAAAATAAAAAAATCAAATATAAGCAAATACAGTGCATACAGTTTACTGTATTTTTTCCTTAATCAACAGATTTGTAGAAGAGCCTAACACGTAGATATCACTAACATACATGAGAGAAGACACACTAATACCTTCGCAGACACTGAATTTCTAAAGAATGCTCTGCACTAACCTAATAGAAAAACAGCATCATGTAACCTTGTGATAAAACATGTCTATATATTGTGATGTGCTTACATATCTTAATGTACACATCCAGAAAACTGAAGTGTATGTATATATGTGTATACCCAAACAGAAAATCAATGTTACAACACATAGCATTTTCTGATATTGCAATTACTGTCTTAAACTTGACCAGGTTAAATACCATAGTTATTTTATCCTCCATTCAGAATAAAAAGCTGAAATGATAGCTGTAGAAGCACCTATTAAAAGTTCATAGATGAGTCCTTAAAAATACACATTTATGGTAAAAGCAATTGAACATACAGAGGCAATGACCAGGATCACTGATTAAAATATTACATAGAACAACATAAAAAAATAGAAAACAAATTGCCTTCTAGTACTACAAACAGTAATATCGCAAAGACGATGGCTATTTTCTACAAATCTTAAATTAACTTTTGGGTCACATACAGTCTGTGAAATTTTCTATTATACTTCCCTTGGTAATTGTTTCAGTAGAGGCCTGAATTTTCCTTAATTTGCCATATAGGATGAGTTAGGTACAAAGATACCAATAAATAGAGAGAGTGAATTAGCCGAGGTTAGAAGCAAGAGGTCTGTTAGGCAGCTAATTCTTTGAACACTCGACCATGTAATGTTAAATGACTTAAACATCTGTACAAGAAAAAAAAAAAAAAACCCAGAGGGTCAAATCCTGCAGTCTTTACTCAGGCAAAATTCCCATGGACTCATGGGATTTGACCCTTAGTTGGGAATATACACAGGTTCAGACCATCTTTTTCAAGCTCAAATGTGGAAATTCTCTTTGGACCAGACAAGTCCTCAGGGAAAGGCTTTCTGATACCGCAAGCATCCAAGACACCAGTCTGGGCTAATCACTAACAGGTTAGCATCTCTGAAAATAATACTGTCTAACAGCAGAGGAATGTGTAGTCTGGTTCTCATAAAATTTCAAACCTGTGACAAAACAGAAGAATCTGGTAGGGCTACTTCTTTTTTCATCTGAATTAATAACACATTATCAGTTTGGTAAGAAAATACGAACTGTTATTATCAAGCTTCCAGATACACAATGAAGCTTGGGAGCAAATGTAGCAGCAAATACTCGCTACTGCATATTCACAGAAAACTCTGAATATTGAATATCTGTTTTTCAGTATCGTTACACTTTATAAATAGCTTATAGATTATACCATTATAAAACTGTAAAATCATTCTAAATCTCAACATCCTTTGAAAAACAGAAAAAAAGCCATCACAGCACAGAATAATCAACAGTAAGTCTATCCTTAAGCAAATAAAATCACTTTCTTTAAAGAAAGACAAGAGGTTCACCTGGCAGACAAAGGTAGAGGCCAAATTCTAATATATGTCAATCCATTTGCTGTAAAAATAAATTTTAAATTTATGGATATCCAAATCCTGTTTGTTCCTGTTATTTTTAAAAAAAAACAAAAAACAGTCAGTGATTTTCTAGGGGCTAGAATTTCAGCTTTAGAGGCTTATCTTGAGACAGTACAGGCCAAATTTTCACAAAGAGTGAACAGAGCAGGTAAGTATCTGCAGGTGCTCAGCACCTCTGCAAATGCCGGTGTAAGGTATATGAACCAGGGAATTGTCATTAAGCAGCTTCTTTTGAACAGCTGGTACAAAGTGCTGGCAAACTTTATGTGGCTGCCTTACCAGGCTGATAGATTTATATAGTCATCCACAGGAGATAGAGCCCAGAGTAGCAGATGCCTGCGAAGTGAAGGGGAAGTTTGTCACCTGGGGAAAGCATGCAGAGATCAGAGGCTCTAAGTACTGCTGCAGAAACTCTGCTCCCAGCAGGCGTCTTAATTCCACTTACAGGGGGTTCTCTCTGGCTACAATGTCCTGAGGACCCAAAGACTTGAATTTCTCAGAGCCATATTCCTTTTTCTTAGGAATCCTTACAGAATTAGGGGGGAAAGGTGTTATTAAGCATTCCTTAGCAATCACACATACAGCGTATGTCCAATGCCTCCCCTGGAAGAGATCCTAGATGTGTACAGCAATCGACGTAAGGTCTCAGTATGAAAAGGGATGGTCTATACTAAGTCTTTGTGCCTCAAAAAGGGAATGGACAAAAATTTCAAAGCTACAGAAGCACATTTTCAAAGTCTCGATCCACGATTTTTAGATCTGGTAGCAAAAAGAAACTAGATAAGAGAAACAACTTTGAAAGCATTTTCTGGCAGAGAGGAAAAAGTATTTTCTTACTTAAAAGTTCATTTAAAATATTACACATTTGTCCTCAGTACTTATTCCTAGTTATTACATTGTTTTAGCCTAGTGAAAACAAGAAGAGCAAAGTCACTTCCCATAAATAAAATAGAGAAGAAAAAACTGTGATGGCAAGTGAATCCTACTTTATCACTCTGCCTGGAATTTCTATTGCAGAAACAACAAAAGTCTGATTTATTTTTAAAGCATTTTAAACACATACCAACATTACTTGGAAACAGGCCAGGTAAAAAAATTCCATCAGAACTGACACCTTACAAACACATGTTACCAGTAACCGCTATTGAGCCTAAAGAAATAAATGAAATGCTATACCTTTGGCAATGCAGCACTTGGCACTTTGTCAAAGATTCATAGCGGCAAGGTATATATCTACTTTAAATATACAGTAAGCTCAGGACAGTGTATTAAACATACTTCCCTCCCTCTTTAAGAGAAGTCTTCTGTCCCACAACTTTTAAAATTAATTTAAGGGCTTTTTTAAGCTGAAACACTATGTAACTTGTATTCCATAGCTCACCAAAAATCATGACTGTGAATTCTCTGAAAATCTAATCCTTGTGAAAACAAGCTTTTCCTGACGGTTAAACAGTCAAGCTTTAAGAATAGGAGAGGAAGAGTAAAGGTGATGGTAAGTTTGAGGTGAAACAAAATTCTGTTGAAACTGTTGCCTCTAACAGAAGTAATAGAAAGGTTTACTAGGCTTTTGAGTACCTCTCGAAAATCATGGCCTGAAAGGCCCTCAGCATCATCTTAGTAGTCAGATAAGAGGAAACAAATGCAAATTTAAAATAAAGAGAGGTGATTTCCTACAAATGCTTGCTGGCTACAATTTTACCTACTCCATAACAAAACAACCTCAAAAAAATAGCAATTCTCAAACAGGCAGAAATGTTTCTGTAAACAGTACAAAGTGCACTTATGGAGTGTTTTGCAGCAAGCACATGGGTAGACTTAAAACACCTGAAGATTTCCTTGTATTTGAGGGCAATTTAGACTCATGCTTTTTGCCAGAATGTTTCCATGGGAAGAAAAGAAATAATAACAAATAAAGAAAAGATCAGGTATCTTCTGTAAATAACGCTTAGACTCAGTAGCTAAGAATGTAACTTACCAAAAGACTGAAAGCAAATTCCATCTCTCTTAACTTGTACATTTCATGCTGGCATTTGAATACTACATGTAGAATTCAGCCACGGAAGTCAGGAGTCAAATGTCATATTTGTACCTCTCCCTAGTAAACATGCTGAAAAAAATCCTATGCCACTGCTACAGCATGTGGAGGTATGAGAACTGAGATTTTATGGCATAAAAAAAAGATACGGCCGGAAGGACCTCAAGGTTATTCAAGCTGTATTGCATACAGACTAGTACATGAAATCACATGCATCTCTGGTGCTGAGGAGAGGTGTTAATTTTAAAATCTGTTCACTAGCCTAAAGGTGTGAGGAGAGATGGCCTTTGTCCTGTTCAGCTTCTAACAGTAAATGATATCACCTTTTAGGAATTTTTTTCTGGTAATGAAAGCCATGGTGGGCTGGAGGGAGAGAGTGAGGGACATCTGGATCCTCTTCTGGAATGACAATTAGGCAGTAGTCCATATTAACAACAAGGAGGCAGTAAAATCACCCAGACTCATACATCAGATACAAAGTGATTACCTTCAAATATTGATTTTATAGCAAGACTGGTCCCAGAGGTTATAATGGTTGTTGCTTGTTTCTAAGTGGACAGGGTTTTGAGCATGGAAGTGAACTCTGCAAGGAACTATTACTTCCCAACAAATATTTCATGCACTTTTGGTGGTTAGTGCCATGGAGACTATCCCAACAATCAGTGCCTTTAAGGGATTAGAAGAAATTATTAGGCCAAAATGGTTTGGTTTTCCTCCCTTTCCCCATCTGTGTCACAGTGACTTTGGACGTTTTGCTAGGAGACTTAAAGTTCTCCAATTACTCTAATAAGGCCAGTGAGTCACACAACTCTCCCACTGCCTGAAGAAATCAAGGTTTGGATAAGTGCTAATGGAGTAAAGCTCCAGGCAGGTCAAAGTTACTCTGGTTCACCACAGCACATAGGGAAGTGCACAGACGCATTCTGGGGCTGGATGGACATATCTGCTTTGAGGTTTTTACACTTGTAATATATGGGTATTTTGGGATACATCATATCTGGGCATCCAGAAGTCAGGCACAAACATGCATGCTTTTCAGTATAGCTGTGTATGCTTCTGTGTGGCATTCGTTAATGCTGTTTCTACTCTTCCTCCAGAAAAAAATTACCTGAATTCAGCCTTTCCCCAAATCCATGCCAAATCTGTGTTGTCTTTGAGAGACTTGTATCTTTAAGGATGCCAATGACAACTTGAAGCAGCAGAAGCCGATGTATCCCCTAGAGCCTCCAACAGCAGCAGCCAGCAGCAGGACCGGGATTTGGTGCAGAGCCCGGCTCCATCACCCAGACTGGCTCCTCTGAACCTCACTCACGCCTTAGGCACCTACTGTACAATCAGTCCTAATGCCCTCAAATGAGCATCTCTCATGCACTTCCCTCAAGGGCTACAGTAATTTTTTCTACTTATGGCCACTTGTGAAGACCACTGAAAAATGGCAGCTAGTGCTGAAAGCAGCTGCCCACTTATTTAGCTAATTTTCTCGTAGATAGCACTTATGCTCTTGACACTGCAGCTGCTACTAGTTCCCATCTATGTGAATCTTTAAGAATTTCTTTAGATGACTATTTCTAACATGTCAGAATATGTTTCCAACCACAACTTACAAGCCTTTACCTCAGCTAGATTGAGATAAACCTTTAGAGGAAGCTTAGGTTTTAACTTGACTAGCTTTTAATGTGAAAGTTTACATCGTCTGACCGTGTCATGTTTAAAATGGGCTAGCCAACACATTCTCGTTAAAGCCATTAACCAAAATATTAGCATCTACACACTGCCTCAGTTCCTGCTGCTCCCTTCTGACTGTGTCCAACAGCTGCTTCCAGATAAGGTTTATAACTTTGGGCATCGTGAGCTCCTGTCAGTGGAACTCCCTTGACCACAGAGTTCAGCTGCCCCAGCAAAAACAAAGTTTGCTGACTTTTGTGAAGTACCACAACACACACTGCATCGGCCATACTCCCACAGAAAACAGGGTCAGTTGAGAAATCTGCAGGCCTATTGGAATTTACTTCACTATTTTTCTTTATGCAATTTTAAAAAAATGTATTTTTTAGTTCCAACCATTTAGGCTTAAAAAATATTATAAGAATATTGGGGAAAGGTTCCTTTTTGTCATTTAAAAAAAAAGTATTTTCATTTTAGAAACTTTAGAAAGTATGCTTTACATCGACAGTGATCTTAATTTTGGTTATAATAAAAAACTGTTTCCTTTAACTGTTTAAACTACTCTAGGTCTATTAGGTACTTCTGGCTACACACATAACTTCAGGTACCCATATATCCATATATTAGACATCTCACTTATTTAGCCCAGCCTATATCACTTTAATTTAACACCATTGCAATATACAAAGAATGCCCCTAACAGTTGAATTTGACTGAAGCATCACAAAACCACGTTGTGCAGTCAACACCAACACACAGTTATAACAGATTCTCTTTTTGCATGAAGATATCCCTGCTGACATCTTAAGCCTAATATATTATAACATGAAATTAACAGAAAACATCAAGAAGAATCCATCTTCACTAATGTAATCTGCAATAGTGTGTAATCCTCTAGATGTGCTCCATTAACACAGACAAATTTTTAGAAGGTATAATATAATCTTTGATGAAGGGACCAAGTATCTGCTCTTCGATGCTCTGACACTTTTTAAAATATGCTAGTAAACCTAGTATAAATAAGAATTGCTAAGAAGACTTATTGATATGCAAAGTTACCATTGTGATAAGCCTTAAAATAGTACATACATCTCTCGACTACCTCTGAGAACAGGATAGCATGTAATATGCCTTTTTCTTGACCTTTCTGGCTGTGTACTTTCACAAACTTTCAGGTGTGTATCAGTAAAGCAGGACTAAAACACTTGACACTTGTTAAGTCTCTCTTGGGCAGTAATGAAGGTGTGACTGCATTTTTACCGTGTAATATGTTTTCCCATTCAATACAATTGGGGAAATCAATAAAACATGAAACTTATAGTAAAATCCAGATAGTTTCTGGCTTTCACAGAAGTATTTGGGAATGATAAGGACACAAAGCAGCTTCTAACTTTTACAAGGTCTATTGCAGGACCAGACACAATAGCAAACTTTTACCTTTAAGATAGAAGGCTAAACTTTTTTCCTCTGAGACACATCAGGGCCAGAGAGCATCCCAAAGACAGAGACACAGATTTATGAACACACGTTCATTTACTTCTTCATTATTTCTTGAGCAAATTCATCCATAAATAACAATTAGATGTCTTAGGAGTTTCCTGACAAACTATGAGCAGCAATTCAATGCAACTACTAAGATGATAATAGAAACAAAGTTGATAGGTGGCATATTTATTTATTTATATACTGTTTATGCTGTTATTCAGCTTTCACAATATCCCTACTGATCCGTGTTCTGACAACTGCCTCAGTCATGGTAGCACCTTTCTCTCCAAAGAACATCAAAATACTTGTAAGATCTGTCATAGAAGGAAGTATTCTTTGTTAGACTGTGGTTGTCAAAATATGGTCCGTGAATGATGACTCACTGGGCAGGAATGTGGTGCATTACTATTATCCATTTACTATTTAATGATATAGACTTTAATGTACACGTCATACCAGGGTGCTCTAAATCCTCAATGTGAGAAAAACTCATATTAGCTACAAATTTATTTGGAGACCTTCAAGCTGTCATGTTAATTAAAATCAGAAAACCTAGAGAAAGGTGGCATGAAGATCTTAAAGAAATCAATATGATGTCCTGATCTAAAAATGTTTCACGAATAGTGATGTCAAAATATACTTTTTTAAAAAAAAATCACATCTATATGGGTGTCCATTATAAATCGAATTGGGTCAAGCATTTTAATTGCAATTTACTTCGCTAGTATTAGTGCCAAAAGGAAGACTATTTCACATATCCACTTTATTTGCCAGGTTTTCATATTATATATTTCCTTTTGATCTGATTCCTTAATACTGCATCGTTTATTTGTGCTCATTGAGATCTCCTATTTGTCTATAATTGCAGAATATTTAATCTTTATAAATACTCTCTCTCTCAGACTTTGAGGTCTATACTTCAAACACATCCAGGACTTTCAGGAAAAGCTTACAATGAACTGACCAGAATTGATCTGTGGTACAGTAACCAATCAATTTCTGTTAATGCAAATTCCATTCACTGATTTTAGAAAATAAACACAGGGTGATTTTTCCCCACTATCAATGTTTGACGTGACACTCAAGGATACATTTAAATCAGACACACAGAACTCTTGGATTGATGTAAGAGTGTTAGGTTAAACTCATTTTTTAAAAAAATTATATTTTAATCCCTAAAGGATAAACATTTATCCTCTAAGATACAGGGATAAAGATTTTAATGGCATCTTGCTTTGGGATTCAAAATAAATAAGGCAAAGATGAGTTTCCATCTTCTTAAAACTAAATTACAGAGATTAAAATATATAAACAGAAAATGAATGTATTCCATTTGCATATTATATTTCGCTCTTAAAGTTGATATTGAAGATTAAGGGTCAGCATTTAATCCTCACTATCCTAATCCCTAAAATTACAAAGACAGGCATAAGTGCATGTCTGCTCCACTAAATTACCTTGAAAGAAAGCAAATTCCGGATGAAAAGGGAAGCATATTTATATTATGGTGATTTAAAATCTGTCGCCTAAACACATCTTCTCCCCTCTATCCATTGACCTAAATTGCACACTAAAAGCTTGCTTGTCTGCAAATGGGCAGCTAACACTTTGAGACAATCCAGAGATTCTTCACTTACGCACAATCATGCCAACTATTTTCCTGACTACAATAAACACTGTCTTGTTCATATATTGCAGAAACAAGAGTCAAGTTATAAACCAGAAGAATTTCTTCACTCTTTCCAGCCCAATTCTTAGACATAGCTAATTCTAAAAATTTAAGATTCTGAGAGAAAAACATACTAATGAAAATTAGGAGGTCAAGCATGCTCTCACTTAAACAGTTGCAGCTCTAAGGGGAATTACACCGCTGTGGATACTGCACCTCGGAAGAAGACTTATAATGTAAAACACCCCTAGTTTCTAGAAGAAAAAAATTACTTGTGTCAGAACGTTACTTCATGCTGTAAGACTGTACCCATTATACCCCACATGGCTGCTTCTCTAAAATATTAGAGTTTTCCACAGGTTACATGGTGCAACTGAAATGAACGATGTGGCTGACATTGATTTGAATAAGACAAGGACATACACCCTCAGTTGTCTGCTGTGTTGCCTTACCGATATTAGGTTGCAATGAAGAAAAAAATAGACCAACTGCCAAAACTATCAGGACGTACAAGACTAAAAGCAAACTGGACCTTATAGAACTGCATTCTGAATTTTACATCCAGCATTTTATCTGCTTTCTAATAATGCAGGTTGATAAAAGTGCAACACTATCAAGTGAGGTGAAGTATCTAAGCTGCCCTGGCCCTTCAGATTTGCCTTGATATTTGACTGTCCACATTTGTATCCAGATTTTCTAATATTTATTTTTAAAGAATTATTTTGTAATTTAAGCCATCTAGGAGAGCACAACTTTATCATGATTCTCAAACTGTGCAGCTCTGTAATTATAATCATCAAGAGGGCACAAGTTTCCTTCTTTCTGAAGTTTATTTAACATAATTTTATACTCTAAGGGAGAAAAAAAACACTGTATAAAACCTATTAGCCAATATGCTTTTTTCCTGTAAGGACATTTTTATAATTGGCCATAAGTTTTCTTTCTACTCATCAAATGTGTGGAGCTATAATGCTACCACTACGTTTAAGAAGACTGAAATACATCTCGAGCTTAAGTAACTGAGCTTGGATTTTTAACTCTGGGCATTCCTCCATTCAAAGTATATTTTAGAATCATCCTAAAATATTTCCCCACTATTTCCCCACATCTTCTGTAGGTAGGAAAAAACCCTCATCCATTAACCCTTTCATTAAAAGGTTCAATCGTCATCAAAAGCAAAAACACACAACAAATACTGCTGTGATATTTGGTATTTCAGAGCCCAACCCCTGCTGCTTGGCCATGATAGTCATAAAAGCAGACTAATGAGAGCAGCAAAATTTACAATTAATTTTAATTCTGAGGAAATCATAATGCTCTAATCAGCTGCCTATCAAATGTTGGTGCAAATTACACTAACAAAAATAATTATTAGGACAGGTTGGCAGGATAAAATTTTCTCCATATACTCCATCTGCATAGAGAATGCCTATGTGGGAATTCCATTTAATGAACAACAAATTACAATTACTAAACTAAATGAACCATCTGCCTTTTTTGTTTGTTTTTACAGTCTCACTGCTACAGGGTGCACTGCCAGCTTAATTGCCATTCAAAATGGCAGACTGACCTATCACCAGACTTGCATGTCCTCAACATTTTAACTGAAAAGCTGCAGCAGATGTTTTTAATTTTATGAAGAGGACAAGTATGTTTTATAAATATATTCAAAATGTTAAAGGCTGGTGTTTAAATAATAATAATAATAATAAGGTGCATGAGTATTTCAGACTGGAGGGCTTGTATAATTAAATATCCCTAAGCCCTAAATTAAGACATGAAGTATTCATAGACCAGTACTAATAGAAACAAGTCTTGATGGGCTTTATTAATAATTTTATTCAAGTAAATTCTGTTTCTAGTCTCTAATAAGTGACCATTTTTTTTTTTCAAAGGGGCATGCATCAGGACTTGCAGTAATGAAATCTATTAATAACTTTTACCAAGCAGTTTTAAAGTGCTTACTTGAGTACAGCATCTGGCATCTACATTAAGAAAAAATTGAAAAATAAAGGAAAACTAGTCTCCTGTTAGCATATGTCTTATATTAGCTGAACTTTCCATGCTGCATTTTTGGGGACCATGATATGTAACACAATTGTAACAGTTGGAAGATTGGTACTTATCACAGTCACGGAGGGGAAGGAGAACCTGACCTGGACATATACTTAAAAAAGGAACTCCACTTAGTACTGCTGTATGACACAAAAGGGATGGTGGAGAAGAGACTTTAATTCCTTATATTTTCTACAACAGTGGCTCATCGCTTATTGAAAAGCTTAAAAATATCTGAAATTGAACCTTTTCTGTTGCAGTAGCTAAACTGCTAGCCCTAGTTGCAAAAGCTTCCTCTTTGTCTGAATTACTGCAATCCTTCAAGCTAAACCTAAAAGTGCCACTGCTACAGGGAAAAAAAAAAAAAACAAAACCAACCACAAGCCCCACACAACACCCAGAACAATAAAAAAACCCTAATACTGTGCCAGTATCGAGTGAATATTTCATTTCTCCCTGAGACCGTCTGCAAATGCCTACGTGTAATTTCATGTTTGAATCCCTGATTCAAAAGACAGTTGTAAAGAGAAGAGAGTACAAAAGACTTGTGTTTGTTCTAAACAGCTTTGGTTCAGATGTTTGGGGGTGTGATCAATAAAAGTTAATACTATTTTTACATTCTGTTTTTACTATTATTTGCATGTTTATTTTCAATTTATTCTATTGTGGTGGTGTATAATGCAAAACTATTGTGATGGTGTATAATGCAAAAATAAGTGACTCAGAGAATGGATGTTTATCTTCTAATTGTATTAAATCATTTAATGAGCCATATGCACAGAGTGATACAAAGACAAATCAACTTCTATTTTCAGATTTCCATAAAGCTGAATATGTGAAGGTGGTTTAAAATCATTCCTGGTTTATGTCAATGTTATTTATTATAGACCATACTAGGAGCTACTGTACATTGCTTCAGAATAAAAGATTTAGCTGGTCTGCATGCCAGTGTCCACTCACATACCCATGTCTGACTTGGGGATTAAAATAATCCTTATTCCCCTCCCCCTTCTACACACCTCTGGCAAAGACTAGAAATAACAAAGGAAAAACTGATTCCTCTGCAAGGATATCTGACATAAAGAGGTACACTACAGTGCTTACATTACAATGTTATTACAATTAATATTTACAATTAGCTAACTTGTAATACCAGTATTACTAACTGCAGTTCTTTGCAGAGATAGGTAAAGAAGCTGTGATAAAAACCTACTAGATGTTAGTTCATTCCTGGAATGGCATTAATAAAACTGTTTCGTTGTCACCTTTACTCTGCAGTAACTTTGTCTCACTTGCTATTTGGACTTTATTTGAAGAAGCTCTTATTTGAAATCCTTTCACTGGCTTCCCTCGCCAGTCCACCTACCAGGGTCTCCATAGATTTCTTCAGGCCAAATTTTTTGGCTCTGTAGTTCTTACCATTACAGCTGGACTGTCTAGAAAATTTGCATTTAATTTTCCCTTTGAGGTCTTTCCCCAGATAATCAGTATGTTTTCTTCCTTTCTACCGGAAGAAACTTTCTTTTTCTTTTGGCTGAAGCAATACTTTTCCCTCTTACAGCTCTTCTTCAAGGCCTACTGCTATCCTAAAGCCTGGGCATTCTCCAGTACGTCATTAACTCTCTGCAGCGAAAGGGGAAATATAGAAGAGTGAAAAATACCATGCTCAATAATCTGCCGCTCCCCAAAATAAGATTGATCCCCCTATTGCAATTCAATCTTCTGCCCTCCTACACTCCATCTGCATTACAGAAACCAGTAGTGCTTCCCATGCAGAGGGGTATTGCCCTGCCATCTCCCAGCTCCATACCGGGACAAATCTCTGCAGTGCACCATCTTACATCTCCGCTCCCTTTCAGACCTAGTAATTCACACACAGATTCACTGGCCAGGGCTGGACAGTCGCCATGGCAAGACCCAGAGAGTAATTTGGACACAAACTTGGTGGGTCTGGATTGTTTGTCTTCCTAATCCTTGCTCAGAGCAGAGAGCACCGAGCAACTAATAACAGCTACCACACAGTTAACATGTTACTGCGATGCCAACAAAACTGCAGCAAAAAACAGTAACATGAGTCAAGCCATATCTCGGGTGATCCCATGTGGATTCTGCAGAAACTAGCTATAACAGGAGCTGGGCAGCAGATGCCCTGTCCTCTTCTAAGAGGTCAAACAAGATGGTTGTGCTTCTAAAAACATGGAGAGATGTTTTATGGTACTGAATCACAACTGCTGCTAAAAAGATTGATAAAATGTTTCCAATAGTCATCTGAGTTTAAAAAGTACATTCAAAGTCTGTATTTTTACATGCTGTACTTATCAGGATATCAAATTAACTATGGAGGAACGCTCATGAATTATTACTCAAATGTGAAAATACAAATCCATAGGTCTATGAATGCTCACCTGAAAGGAAACTTTTTGTCCTGTTCTTTGAGCAGAAGCAAATTCATTAGGTTCCAAATGGCCCTTTCTGTCTATTGTTTTTACTTCCAAATTAAGTAAATGAAACACTAATTATGACACAGACACTCCCTTCTCACGCTAAATGACAAGTTGACAAAGAAAAAAAAAATAATCCAGACATGCAGATTTGGTTGTTTACTGCTGGAGCAGTACCTAGCCTTAGCTGGACAAAAATTGCCAATAGAAAGGTATCTTATTTACATTTGAAACATTCAGTTCTCACATTCATTTTTGATGTATAATGCTGTCCTCTGAGAACAGTCACTGAAGAAGACAGAGAGACGGAAACACAGGAGTAACACTATGAATCGTACCCTTGGCCCAGCTGTTCCGACACGCTGTCTGTGCAAGTAGCTAATATCAGATTCATGGAAAAGCAGGGTACAAACACAAGCCCTAAGAGAGCCTAAACGAGTATGCAGTACGACAAGGGATCCTTGCCTGACCCTGGAAGACAGTCTGTTTATATTCCGACTTTAACAATAATAATAGAGAATGAAACATTCTTGCATCTTTTTGTTTTAGCCCACACAATCAGAAACATCATTAATGTTCATCCCCTTATCCTTCTTAAAAATCTTGATAAACTGTTTATCCGGATAACCCCAGACTGCAACAGTGAATTTCACAGGCTGATTATTTACTGCAGAAAACAAGAGAAGCTCTGAGTTTCACTGAATGCCATCTCCCTCTCCTACTACAGTGTTGAGTAAAGGGAGCACATGGCTGGGTTTCACTCTCTCCTTCATCATTTTATATACAGCCCTAAGCCATACCACCTTGTGCTATGATCCTTTCAGATCTTGCAGGCTAAAGCAGGGTCAGTACTTGGAGGGGAGATCTCCAAGGAAAACATCGGTGCTACAAAAAAGAGGTTTGGTAATTCATTGATGGTGCTCTCTGTCTAAATTAGTAATGAGTCAGTGCCCTAGCTTGGTGTTTAACAGAACCGTCCTGTTAGGAAATGTTTTCTTTTGGTTGAAACAAAGAACAGATTTCATAACTGCTTGTACTTAATAAAGTTATTAAGTACGTGGCACATTTTTTTCAAAGGAGGAAGAGTGTTAAGACAAATGCCTTGGCCAAATTTCAAGTTGTAATTATGTTTTGCCTACCTACAGGCAATTCCCTGTGCAGTTTCACTTCAACACAGCTTTTTTTTTTTCCACCTGCCTTGAAAATACTTGCAGTTCAATGCTGCTGCACACAGTTAAACATGAGCTTCCTTCCAGTCTACCAGTATGCACATGAAGATGGTCCTATATGCACTTAGGCTAACACAGAATGGAAGAGCACTGAATTTAATTAACATTGTTAAAACATTTTGAAAGCCTCTGAATAAAGGCTTTACAGAAGTGTAAAGTATTACCATGGTTCCTACAGTCTATTTATTTAGACTTAATAAGATTCCCTTCCCACACACATGCACACACAAAAGCCACCTTTTTTGCTTTGCCAAGTAAAAGCACATTAATACATAGTACAGATATCCAAGCCATCAAAATTTCATTTTGTCTAAGAAAAAATTTTCCCACCATGAGCACCTTTTACTGGCTTTATACTCTAAGAATGCAAAACACACGTGCAGTTTGCTATGTGGTGAAATGACAAAAAATTACAAACTTTGATCAACAAAAGTGGGAAAGCAGATTCTGCATTTGCCAACCATGCTTTTGAAACACAGGCTTATAGCATTTTTGAGACTAAGCTCAAGGCACTACTAGCAAAGCAAAGTGAGATTTTCAGAGACTCGGGGTCTTTATAGGTTAAAACAGAGTGAAATGGCAACTAGAAATAAGTTGTGAGAGTTGGAATAGGTCTGGGACAGAAGCTGCAAAATACTTGCTGTCAGAAGCACTGGCTAAGAGGCAGACACTATATTCCCAGCAGCTCAAATCTCCCAAAATTTTGGAGGTTTACCTCTCTTTTCTCATCAAATCCGAAGGTGGCAAAGTGAGAGCAACCGAGTTCTGTGGTTAGAAGTAAAGCATCAAAAGGAGAGCTGGAAAACACTGGATATATTCATCTTAAATTCCTGAATTTAGTTCCTTCCATGCCCCACCTCTTGGCTGCTTGTTTTCAATTAATTTATATGAAGTAAATCTGCTGACCTAAGCAACAAATTTGTTTCAGAAACAGCTATATTTAAATGCATACTGCAGAATATCCGAGGAAAACACATTCTAAATGTGTAAACCGATCATTCATGAAACAGACAGTTTCTAATGATACGTTTGCAATCAGGAAACAGAAATATACCACTGTGTCAAACCAAAACAAAGCACAGAGCACAAGAGTTTAAATGTATTAAGTATTCCATCTAAATATTCTAGACATCTGTAGGTCGAGCAGCAGCAGCAAGACTAAGCACAATATTTTTGAAGATTTTTCTAAAACAAAAGAAATTGAAAAAATCTGATTTGAAAAAGAACCAACAGGCAGACAGCCATATATAAACGACCAATGCACTGTTATCACTCCTTGGATTACCTCAGTAGCCAAACATAGAATCCAGCATGGCTTACAACTGTGGGACAGCCACACAATGCTGCCTCGGCCAATTCTATCAAGTTTTGAATTGCACCAGTATGACCCCAGTTTACAACACAGCTGGTATATCCAAACCCCAAGCTTGGCAAGATACTGAATTAAACAATTGATTTCACCATCCAAGTCTGATGAAATAGTTGTACAGATGAAAATCATCTGCATTTTGGAGACACCTCCACCTCAAGCACAGATGATTCTCTCATAATGGTCTTGGGCATATGTTGATCAAGAAAGGTGACAGACTAGAACTCAGCAATACTCCACATGGGAGCACATGAGTGCACCCACTGGGCTGATGAACAACCACCCCAAACTGTCCCCACTGTTGAGTCCTCCTGCAAAAAAAGAACAGAGTCACTCAAGAGTAACTTCATTTATTGCTCTCATGGCCTTCAAGCTATTCAACAATACCACTTCATCATCAAATGTTTCAAGACTATCCGACTGATCTACAATAGGTATGCCTTTAATAGTGTATAAGAGGTAAGAAATGCCCTGATGCCTGTGCCATCAACTGCAGCTGATAGCACTGATCCTGTCTGTCGTCTTGCCTTTAAATATAGCAATGCCACAAGCAGGTGTATGGAAGGGACAGTAGTTTCACCATTTGATGGATGAATGTGCACAGTCAGTCAGTCCTAATTTGACTCTATCTTCTGTCAAGAAAGTGAAAGTAGGTTAGAGTTCCCAAGTCAAACTCTCCACATTTTTTTCATTGTAATCGAGCTCAAATATTCTAAAACATACAAATATATATTATTTTAAATAATTAATACAGTTAGTTTTGCACATGAATGTTTAGTAAGCCTTTACACTAAAGGTTGAACAGTTTAAGGAAACAATGCTTGTTTCATCAATGATTTTACTACCCTGAAAATGAAAGACAGAAAAGATCTCTTCTAGCTAGTACAGGGTTACTCCTCATACTGATTTGGCCAGATTAAAAATCAGCATTGAAATAGAAGTCACTAGTTCAAAACAGTAGTTCAAATCTGGAGTGATTACAACACTTTTGCCTGCCAGCTGTCTAGTGGTCCATCAGAAACGGTCTGCCACTCTCACTCTGTTTTTTGATTGGGGCATAAGTAATCAAAAGTCATTATTGTCCTTATGAAGATTGTTGCTATCAGCAGAGAAGACAGGAAGCGATAGCTCAGGTACCAGTACCCGTCCTCTTTACTCTAGAACCATGCTTGCTTTCAAGTCTTTATACTGGGTCATTCTGTACCAATGCGCTATAGTTAGCATATATCAGTTATCTGCCTTTCAGTGCAATCTTGAGAACTAAAATTCATTAAAATCATTTTTAAAAATCAATGCACATATCGAGATGGAACTGTTTAAAGATCCTGTTGAACTGCAAGAGACTTCTGAACATTAGAATTAAAAGAAACTCTGAGGATCTGTATTATGGTGTCTAAATTTATTTCAATGTGAATTTTACACTTTGATCACCAAGTAAAAATGAGTCCTTTAAAACATGTTAATAGGTTTTGATATGTACCTACCACTGTTTATTGTAATATTTATTATTATTTATAGCAGTATAAGCCACACAAGTTCCCAAAGGGTTAATGCAACTAGATGAGCTGATATTCATGAGCATAATCCTAAACAAGTCAGTTGAAGTTCTATCAGGTCTATTTCATAGCATCAGGGATTACTGCTAGCAGTCTAATCCTGCTGAGCCTAAGGGAGGTACGTTGTATTGTATTTGAAATCCTGGCCAGGAAAGAACGGAAGGTTAAATGGGTGCCTTGCTCTGTAATCAAATATCACAGGCACTACTTATCTATTCAATGAACAACTAACGTAGAAAATCAATTAGGAAACAAATAGCTTCTTCTTTTGATTTTTTTTTTACCTAACAAAAAGAGAGAGTGAGGAGCAAAAGGTTTTATAACATACGTTTAACAAAACTATATCAGACTATCCACTATAAAATAATTCTGCACGTAGACAAACGGCAAACATTAACTAGAAGGCACAAAACACCCCATAGCAACTGCTAGTGTTTCAACGTTATTTCTTTTTGTGCTAGGGCTATTTTCAAGGCTAGCATATATTTAAACATCAGCAACTGAGCATCTTCTCAACATATATAGGAGCACACAGAAACTACGCATGCAAAAAAATTAACCAGCTGCAGATTATTGGACTGTGCTCAAATGAAATCAGAAATACATATCTGGCTGTTTGTAACTGAACATCTTAAATTATGTATCAGTTGTGAAGAGCATTTCTTCAGCTGTGCATCATCTTTTGTTCACTTGTTTGAAATCCCAGGAGTGCTGAAAAAGGCTGAAGCTCCTGCTGGTCTTTGTTCCCAGCAGGGAGAAGTCCCTTTTGGTGGTCTTGAGGTTAACACCCTACCCGTCCCCCCTCCCCATACCTGTCATTTTGAATAGACTTCACAGTCTGTGCACACAGACAAACAGACTGACCTGGCCAGCTAGCTTGACCCCTGGGCAGGAAGAAGATCACATCTGGTTATTAATACTGGAACAATAAAAAAATGTGTAATCTTCAAGGCACTTGGAGAAGCAGGCTGGCAATTATATAGTGTGCTCTGCATGTCAGTTGGGAAGCATGTTAGCTTGATACTATGTCTGAGAATGCTACAACATTCATTTTGCTCTGATGAGGGATTTCAAATAGAGTTTCCCTCTGTATCTCTGAAAACCGGTGAGAGAAGTTAGCCCAAAGCACTTAAGTCTTCAGCTTATCTGTTCTTACACTTCCCAAGTTTTAGTTTGGTTTTGCAGTAGAGAAAAGTACCTCATAAATGGTACAAAAACTCTGAATGTTACCATTGTGCTGAATATGCCCCCCTTACATTCCCTGAATATTTTACCACTATCCAAACTTTTTAGTTCATTCACTCCAGACATCTGCATATTAGATGGTTTAAACATACTTAGTTTATATAATTGGCTAAAATATACAAAACCACATTTGTATGTTATTGGATCTACACATGCACGTGTACATAGCTGTATATGGAATAGATTTAACAGTGTCATGTATGAAATCTTACTGCCACCAGAGTCAATGGAAAATTTACCTTCTGCTTGCATTGGGCCAAATCTTAAACCTTTCTAAAACAGCAAAACAGAGTCTCATTGGTCTGCGTTCTAAGAATATCAAACCCCTTGTCTGATATTTATACAGTGAGGCAATTATTTCTATTTCCTCTACTGATTATGCCTAAATCAGAAAGAAAGAGTATAATCTGAAGCTCTTATACGCTGTATTTTGCTGGGATCCCAGCTTTATTGATGGCACATGGAAGATTTTGGATTGCCAGTGTGAACCCAGCATAGGTCCCGCATCCTTCACAAAGAATGCTCTGCAGAGGTGGAAGACCATGGTCTCCAGAGAATTTTCAGGTCAGTCCTACAAGACGGTGTCAGCATAATCTCTGTGCTTGAAACCAGAACTAAAAATCTCTCCAAGAGTAGTTATTATTAATGTTTCCAGGCCATACAGCTGAAATTAGCTATCATTACTTTGATTTTACTGCAAAGCACCATCAACTCTTTTTCCTTGCTTCCTTTTAAACAGAAAAATTTCCATTCAAATTACATTGGGCCAACACCCAGGATGGGCCTTTTACCAATGATGTGTTAATCTTGTGATCTGTGAGTCTGAAAAAGGAGTTTTACAGCACTAGGGATGGGAAGCTTCCAGCTTTCCAACAAAACACTAACATTTGTTTTTAGCTCTGATAGACCTTGAGATGTCAAGACCTTCAAACTGAAACACTATTATGTATGGAAAAGCTATTATAGAAAAAATGTAAGACATTTCTAAAATACATTAGTCACAAAGTCACAGTGGTGTTTTTTCCCCTTAGTGTTAGTGGAGCTTGGCTTGGCATATGTAGCCATATGAAAAAAAGAGTATTGATACAGTTAAAGAGCACTCTACAAATTTCTCACATATTTTTCCTAATGTAAAATATGCAGGATATTCAAAATGCAAGTTTCCTGTGGGATGGTCAGCATATCTTTTTCTATCTTTATTACTTAAAACAACATGGCCAACCCAAGCTTGAGACAATAAAACCTTTATCCTCCTCATCCCAAATAATTAGAAATGCATATTTGATAATGTACACAAATACTCACACGTGTATACACAAGAGAAAGCAGGAAAGATTATTGGCAGAAAAGAGAAAAAATACAAAGGAGCTTGGGACTTGGCAAGAGTGAAATCAGGCTAAGTACTGCAGAAACACTCTTCCAGATGGAGATGGCACTGTGAAAATAGACATGTGGGGATGTTGGTAGGGCAGGAGTAAGAATGTAGTGAGGTGGTAAATACTAGCTGTACATGAGCACAACTGAGGTTGAAGACAGTAAACCACAAGGCAAGGATGACAGTATGCACAATCCTGAGGGAGCTCGTGTTTTGGAATGAAATTCCAAGCTTGAGGCAAGAGAGAAAACGTTTCTGACAGGTTGGGGCCTTCTAGGGTGGAAGCTTTCTGGTTTTAAATAGTAGCTGCTTGAAAAATGCTCTCAAATGTAGAATAATTTAGAAGGAGAAACAGGCTATAGATGAGGTGGCTTAGTGTGTATGCTCACAAAGTACGTCATGGTTATCAATATCCAGTAACTTGTTATGATCTATAAAATATATTTAGGAGATGGATTTCATTCTAACAACACACACTCTGTATCAAACAGGGAGCTGTTTCAGTGAGAGAAAAAACACATTCAAATCCTCTCTTTTTCACAATCGTTTTATGAAGCGGTCTCTCTGCCCCTTCCTTTGTGACTAGCCTTTTCTCTAGAGCACCAGAAACAAATGGAAAAACCCTAGAAATAAACTTTGGGAGAAGAACAGAAAGAATAACCATCAATTTCAGCAAGAAATTACCCAAATAACAGAACTTTTTGAACTGGATAATTTCTCACAGTAGTGACAAACCACAGTAGTCAAACCACAGGAGAGTCATGTCCCAGTCAATTGACAGAGTTAAGAAACACTGTCATTTTGGAAAACTCCTGGTCCAACTCCATTCTTGGAGTAACACTACCGAGATCAGCAATATTGCAACAAAGATGGATTTGGCCCACATTCTTCCTGTCTCTTTTCTCTCATCACCATTTTAATAGGAAACAAACAATTGTTTTAAAGCATCAAACAAATTCTGCAGAGTACAAAAGACACATAACCAGTAAAATCCCTGTCTTGTTCCTGTATCTTTGCAAATATTCAGAATCTTGTTTAACAATGTGACCAAGGTCGTATTGAAGAAAACATTTTACCAACCCTGTTCACGCCATTGGCAGCTGTATATCTTATCTTCATGGCAAACTGAGGAAATAATCCTTACTAAAATGTAAATGCTAAATGAATAGTCGGGGGTCGGGGTGTGACTGAGAGCCTGGTATATGCTTTCTCAACTAAAAGAACAACTGGTGCTTGGAAACAACTGCAGTAGTTCATGAAGCTGAGAACGCACTGACACAGCCCAGTCAGGATCTCTGCAAGGTGAGTACATGAGAAATTAAACATACCCAAGCAATGATCAAATTATAGGATTGCGGTCAGACCCTACAGTTTGTAACAGCAGCTGCCGACTTTCTGTCCCAGGTAAAAACGTTCCTGCAGTCACCAGCATTCCCCCTGAGCCAGCTCTGCCCAAGACCTGCCCACAGCCCCCTGTACTGGGAGAATTTCATCACAGACACACTGATGTATGCTCTAGCTACTGCCCTTCCCAGTCTTCTTCCGGCACGTCCCCTGTGTGGCATGCAGTGGGAAGGACAGTGCACACACAGCTGGCTTTCTGCCAGCCGGGGACTCCCTGACGTGAGCAAAGCAACCCTGCCCTCCCCCACAGCAGGGAACTTGCATCAAATCTCCAATTTCTTTTGCTCCATTAATGGCAGAAAGGGAGCTGAGCCAAGGTTAGAGAAGGTTGTCCTGTGACTATATGTTTGTCATACATTTCCTTGTTTCAAGTTTTCTCCGATGACTCATACCCCCTTTCAAACAGAAGTAAACTACTCTAAGATGCAAACTGCTGGAGATAGTGAGAACCATTTAGAAGTATTTTGCTTTACAGAGGCATAGGAAATAAAAAAGGGGGGGAAATGACAGCTGTGTAGTTTAACTTTGCAGAAAGAAAGAGGGAGGCGAAGTGAAGTATTTCAAACCTAAATTTGTAAAAAGATATCGTGTGATACAGCCAAGATACGTGCATATAAACATGCCTCTTTTGCTTTAACAAATTAGCATTATTACAGCGTTCAGTAGTGACATTTTAGCAGTAGTCGTTCCTCTGATGCAATTTTTGTGTATTTCAAACTAGCCAATACATTCAGCCAAGAGGGCTGTGCAAGGATGGATGCTGGCGGTCAAGACAGTGGAGGCGGTCATTGCCTGAGTGTGACCTTGGACCCCAGGATACTAAACACACACAATCAACAGGAGCCGCTAGCAGTTAGCATTTCTGAAAAGCAGACCCCTAATCCCTCCACTTTTAGCACTTCCTTCACCACTGGCAGGTAGCATAGCTAATCTAAATTCAGGTGGTGACTGCTCTAAACTGGTGTTTGTGTATTTTCACACAGGGAATTGGGAACTTCCTAGATTACTCTGAAATAAGTATTAAATTTCAAATTTTGTGCTGACATGGTGGGGACGGCACCTGGTATTATATTTTCATATTACTTAATACTACATACAGGATAACTTGGGTACTATGCATTTCTTTCTCATCCTATGTATTTCTTTCTTTTCTAAACCCTTATGTGAAAGGTTTTAATGTCAAGCAGCATGAAGGCCAGAACAATCCAAAAGTCAACACATCTCCCACAGTATGAGTTCAACCACAACAGACATCCCATCTGTATTTCATCGTGTACCTTAATAACAATCAATAATACATTAAAGTTAGAACTGAACAGTATAAAAAGAGCACACTACAAAGAGTCCGTTTGAGTTATGCCTCATCCTTGTAGTCCACATGCAGAAACAACATCTCCTGTTTTGCAGCAGCAAATGAGTAGATATTTGCAGACTGACAGCTAATCAGCTATTTCTGTTTTTCAGGCGTAAAGAAGAGTTAACTGCCTTTGCATATTTGCACTCCAAATCACTATGTATAGCAATGAATGTGGGAAAGCAACAAGAGGCAGCTGTCTGAAAAGACTGGCAAAGTGACACGGGGGTAAACCGGATGCTTCTTTCTCTCATTCTTTTAATATTAGAGGGAAATGAATTCTTTTATGGGATAATTCAGAGCTGGAGTTTTTCTCTCTCAGCTGACTAAGCAGGAAGTAGCCTAACCATTTAATGTAGGCACCTAACACAGATGCAAAAAAGTCATGGATTAGAAAGGGACAGAGAAAGAAAACAAGCTAGAGGCACTAATAGGCCATTTAACAGAACAAAAGTAACCTCGGGGTCTTCTAACATCAAAACAGGACTGATCTTGCAGAGGGCATAAAAGAATTCAGCCAGTAAAGACCAGCCAAAGAACCATCAGGAATGCCAGAGAGGTTTAAATCTAGCTGAGCAGGCAGGTGAAATTCAGTATTGACGAATCCAAGAAAGTGTATACTAAAAAGAATAATTTGAACCAATCAAACAAGTTACTGGTATTTTAAGTTACATGAAACCATTGTAGGAGACTTCAATATCAGTGTGAAGGGGAGCATGGGAGAAGACATACAGTGAAAAGCATCATATTTCCAGCATAGAATGCCATAGAATTTTTAAAACAGTTATATTTTTGCATGCATCAGACATGGGACAGTAAAATCATACAGCTCCACTGAGAACAGTATGTTCAGTTCTGCAACATCTCTGTATCTCAAGAAAAAATTAGCAGGGGTAGAAGGAGTGAACAATCAGTGATGGGTTCAGCAGAAATGTGGAAAAACTTCCACTAAAAGCAATACTGAATAGACTGAAATTCTTTGGTGCATGAATAGCATAAGCAAAAGGAAGACATGAGAAAAAGATTCTAAAATAAAGATTATTGTGAAGATATAAAGATTGTATAGAAAGACTATAACAAGTAAGAACACATGGTGTTTCTTGTTCTATTACCAGATGAATAAACAAACAAAACTTAATATCATAAATTAATGAGAGAAATTTTTAAAAGCTGAATAACTGTATTTATATGCAAGTTAAATTAACCTGTGGAACTCCTTCCCACTGCATATGATTGAGCCAAGACTTCAATTTATGAACTGATTTAATGTTTGTGCACATGTAACAATATTCAAAGATCATTTTTTTTTTTTGGTTAATTCATTGTTCTTTAAGTACAGAGGACAAGAAGAAGAATTTTCCTGTAAGAGCAATGTTTCTACATATTTGCCCATGAAAGATTTTTTTGCTCTGCTCTGAGAGGCAGTTGTTGTCAGCTAGACTGGAGCAAAGACATTAGATAAGGTGGACTAATGACACAATGATAACAATGGACAATGATTGCATACTTCACCTATCAATGTGAGTTTTCTTCCAAAACAGCATTCTATTATATTATGGACAGCCACTGCAAGAGATGTACTTGATTAACTTTATTTGCAATGCAGTATGTTTCATTGGGACAGGTTGGAAAGATGTCACATGATTGATTCCTTAACAGCTCCAAAGAAGAAAGAAATATGCTTTACTCCCAGACAAAATCTGAACAATTTAAGCCCCATAAGTGTCTGTAAGAAAATTATAAGTAACTGGGAGAAGGAAATTAGAATAGAAATGGAAACCCAACCTTTACTGCAGCAGACCCTAACCTACAGACCTTTGTACAGTATTACAGCAGGTGACAGTAGCAGTCTGGGATATGTATGGACACACATAGTTTTAAATTCTGTTTGTGCTCTTGGGAAATGTACACTTTTATAAGCACACACACCTGCCTTTTTGCTTCCCCTCACTGCACCCCCTGTGCAAGAACACCAGCCTACAACAACTGCGACTTCCTCCCTAGTACTAGTGTTGGAATATATCTGTCTCTTTAAGTTCTCATAAGCATGAACAAATTTCAGACTTCATATCTAGCTGGTTCCTCCTGGTAACAGACACTTTATTAAGCACATGTACAGATAAATACAGAGACAGAAAGACAGCTAGATATTCTTCACATATATGAAGAAATCCAGTGATATGCTTATTTACATTTCTATAAAGTCCATTTAGAGTGCCAGATGTATCAGGAGTCAACCTCTCACTTGCCTCTGCTCAGTTAGAAACACACTTTCTTTTTCCCCAAGGTCATGCACTGTTTCCTAGTCCCGATAGTGTTGAGTTTACCTTCTAAAGCTCTTAGGATAGACAACTACTAGAAGTAAAGGACAGATGTTTGTTTAGTTCCTGTTGTGAAGATATGAGGCACAAACCCTTTGTATCTGCAGGGCACAAAACCTGAAGGAACTGAGATATAGACTTAGAAGTCTGTAACACAAGATTTCAGAGTTCTCCTTTTAATGATTAGCAACTCAACTCTCTTATCATAAAAATATTACATACACACAACTCTTCAAAACCAGTATAATTCTTGTCCTTTCTATCCCCCAAAATGCTTTAGGTTGTCATCTGTTTGATACTCCTGAGGTAGCTGAGGCCATAGAATATGAGCTGTTCAGTTCAGGAGAACTCAAGAGAGAAAAGAAGCATTCTAGAAGTATTTCTGGATCCAGGTCCTACATGCAATATGGTGAGTTACAGATGATTCCACAAACCTATTTGTGTTTTAAAAGCGAAAAAAAAAAAAAAACTAAGAGACTACAAAGGTCTATCTAAGTAAGAATTTGCTTTTTCTTAGAAATATGCATCAGAAGTCCTAATAACTAGTTCCAAAGATTTTCACTCCTTGAGTTCTATAAGACACAGAAATTCTGAAAGTAGTGGTGAAGCCTGATGTGCTACAAGAAATACCACTGGACATAGGAACAGGGAGACAGAGCACATTGGCAGCACATCCAGCTCATCATTGCCTATCAGGCTATCTTAGCAAGTTAAAAAATTGATAAAGGATATCCACAAGTTAGGTACAATGCCTATTGCTGAGGTGCATCTGCAACAGTGTTGGTTCCAGTGGTCAATAAAGTAGTGCTTTTGAATCTTCCGGTGACTCTTGATTACACTTTAGGTCAAATTTATCTTAAACTATTTCTTGAGGCCTGTGATCTTTGCCATCTGAAAGCCAACTTTCTGATATATCCCAGCAGGGTCCTGACTTCCTCCTGGGTCAAAGATTTTGAGTCAGAGAAGTTCCTGGACAAATAAAGACTTAAGGTTTTCAGAAACCCTAGCATTTTGGCCTCGCTTTTTCCACCAGCTTCATTCTTCCTAATTTCCAGTCATTCATTAGCTACGTCGATATCTTCAAATGCCGAAGTGTTTTTCCAAAATAGTAACATCTAGATACTAAAAGCTGTCTCATTTCAGTAGTAAATCTAGCCTTTTTCCATTCTCTCATAACTAGCAGACACAAAGAGCAAGATTACCAAAATCCTCCTTAGACTTTGTATAGAGTAGCTATAAAAATATTAAGCTTCTGGTCTTTCACAAAATGTTTATTCAATTAGAAAACTTCAGTATTTTTGTGTCAATCTATTTCCCAGAGAGCAAGTTTTTTACTATGTTACACAGAAAATAGGAATATTAGGAGAAGGTTCTTCACTGAGAGGGTGGTTGGTCACTGGAACAAGCTTCCCACAGATGTGGTCACAGCACTAAGCTTGTCAGAGTTCAAGAAATGCTCTTAGTCATATGGTTTAGTTTTAGGTAGTCCTGCAAGGAGCAGGGAGTTGGACTTCACAATCCTTGTGGGTCCCCTTTAACTCTACATATTCCAACTCTACTATTCCATGAATAAGTGCCCTTCCTTCTCTGTTGCCATTAGGACTCAGAGTTTAGAATTTAGCATAAGAATAACATCAGTCATTACTGGTATGACACTTAAGCCAGTTGCTACTTTTCAGGTTTTTCCCAGAAAAGCATCTTCTTACTAAAGCAGTTTGGAGAAAACTGACCTCCCACACACCCCCAGCCAAGGACTGCTTTAGGGACAATCACACGTTTAGGATATGAATGGAAAAATTCCATACATGTCAAAGAGATGAATCAAAATAACAAGCCATTGGAATTGCCTGCTAAAGTTCTGGTAAGAAGAGTTTCCTCTGTCAAACTTTGTTTTAAACAGAGTCATCACAACAGGACTGATTTTGAACCTTCTCTGAATAAGGGTAACTTATTTTTCTATAAAATATTTGAGCACAAATTATCCCCAAAGAACAGACTCTGTGCTGCCTTTATGTGTAGAGACGGGTCTATGGTTCTTCCCGCCAGGAGCAGTGCAGGGAAGCAGCATATGTTCTCTTCTTTGGGAGAGTTTACAAAGGAGAACAGAGATTACAAATAAATACTCTTCTTTGGGCAGACTCATGAATACTGCACACAATACAGAAATAAACCAGTAGTTATGTATTTTAGACATGTGAATCATGTTAACAGCATGGTTGGATTAACACTACAGTATAGCAGTTTTAAATAGGAAAAAATGACTTTTTTTGTTAGGCCACACATGTGGTCAAATATCCAGTCTTGGAATAAGATTAATATGTTACCATTCATGGCTCCAGTCAGCAATATGTAGTTTCCTACTCATGCATATAAGCAAGGAGTATTCCTCACAGTCTTCGTATATGATAAAACCATTTTTTTCCTGTTTTTGTCACTGCTACTGCAGTAGTATGCCCCAGGCATGGGAATCTGTGCACTTCATCATTCAAGAACTACCTTTGCTCAATTTTTGTTTCCTTCAATGCCCTCCGCCTTTAAAAGCTAAAGATTATCTTAATACCTTCCCTCCCACAGGGAGAGTAGCACGCAGTTTCCCCTGAGGCTATGGTGCACAATATTCTCTGTATTTGCCTGCTGCAAAACTGCAGGGCTGGCAGCTTCTGCTGCAGACCAAGAGGGTCATCTCTATTACATCCTCCTTCGTGGCTGTCCACAAAGCAAAGGTATTGTGGTTCTTAACAAAGCTTGACTTTCTTTATATATCAGCACAAGAATTTACGATTATCATTTTACACTATCTGCCTGTACTAAGTACACCACCCTAACAGACAGACCACCAGGATCAAAAAATATTACGGGCTATGACTTTTAATTCTGTTTGATTAACATAAAACCCCTACCCATATTTAATGTAATTAATACCTATTTTCTGTTGCACTGTATTATATCTTGCCCACCAACATACACATGGAAGTATATCCAATAAAATAAGTCTTCTGTATTGTGCCCAATTTTGCTAAAACCAACAGAGTTGGTATTACTCAACACTTCGCATCAGCCTCTTCACTATCTTTCCATACAAAATCTGACTGGATCATTGCTCCCACGGTACCCGAAAGCCAAAAAAAAAAAAAAAGGAACAAAAAAAATAAAAAAAAAGAAAAAGGAGAAAATTAGTTTGTCTCTCTAGCAAGATAAACAAGACTTACGTAGAAAGCCAATACAGTCAAAAAAACTGTGTATCAGCACTTAGGTCCCTACAGTTTTATTCCCATCATGGACTGACAAATGCATAGACCAGGAGGAAGTTTCTCCCAGACCACTTATCAAAAGCAATAGCAAAGCTGCAGTACAAATATGCACGTCAAATATAACTTCCCTGTCATTTCTGTCTTCATTTTTTTGTGCTCATTCTTAAATTTATAGAAGAGATGGTGGAGAAAAATCCCACCTGGGAGAGTCTGGTAAACTATAATTACAAATTTGAGAGAAGACACCTGTAGTGCGTTGCATAATATCAGCTAAAACCTCCTAAGGGTAACAAGAAAATCTATGTTGCAATGCTAGGTGGGAGTGGCCGCTAAATCCATGGCTGCAATCTATTTATGCACATATACACATGCACTCACATTGACATAACACTCATACGTACACTATACACTTCATCTCTACTTTGAATCTCAGTCAGAAATAATTACATATTTCTCTTAATGTCATAATGAAAGAACTCTGGGCACAAGAAACAGCTATTATACAGCCATTTTGTGTATACTGAATAAATGAGGATGATCCTCTTTCTGCTGCTTTTACTCTCCTCCTTGCTCACTCTTCATGTTCTGCAAGAAGAGCTATGAGCTTACGGTCAACTGAGCAGGCTGCGCATTGCAAGTCATACCCAAATAGTCTGGTACGGACTCTTTTCAAATAGTAGCCTTTCACATCGTCACCTAAGGACAGCACACAGACTGATATCCTGGACGCCATTTCAATGGAAGGACATTGGGATTCCCCAATGCATAATCTAGGAGTATCATTCTGCTTTTGCAATACACCATAAGCTGAATACAATTCATGCTATTTTTTACAAGGACCATTTCGTAGAACTATCTGAAAGCCAGGCAGCATCTGAATATCAAATTAAATATACATAAAATATAATGTGAAAATTATTCCTCTACTATTTTATTTTAAGTTTAAAATTAAACAGACCAGGTTTGAAATTATCATTTTGCTAACCCACAACTTGTTTCCTTGTTTTTTTAATGTACTTGTCTACAGTGTATAAGTACATACAGTAGGCATATGCGTTACGTATAGCTATGAATAGTCAACTACACAATGTGTCCTTTGAACATTCATTTATCTTTATACTTGTAAGCACAACAGCATAATTTTAATTACAGTAACTAAAATTTGCAGTGGAAGTTAATTTTCAGAAAAAATTTATAACCTTAAGTGAACATAAACCTGAAAGTATTATAAAACTGAAATATCCTGTGTCATAAGGTTTATGTTTAGCAACAAATTAGAATAACTTTTGTTTATCACTGAAAATAGCTTCTTCATCTAAACAAACAGGAATAAGATTAAGCAAACATGTGTGGCTCCTCAGATGTGCAGACATATTCCAATTTCCTTGCCACAATGATTTTTATGCAAATCAATGCTGCACAATCTCCTGACCTCTTTTACCATCATACTGGGACAATGACAGTTCAATAATTGGACTGGCACATATCTAGGATATTTGATTTTAAATTAAAAAGTTAGTGCTGGACAATTGAAATGGAAAGAATGCGAGTTTCTGTGAAATCTGGACTGATGAAGTATCAACATTTTATGCCAAACAGAGTAAAGAAAACTAAGTGATTGGGGCTGTTAGTACATTTGTCCCCAAATGCATATACTTCACACCCCCCACCTCAGTTGTTAATTCCTAACAACGATGCTTTCATGCAGAACAAGGATAATGAGAAAAATCCAAGCAGTGTTCCTCCGGGAACTGTTACAATAAAAGTTACCTAAGGACTAAATCCCACTTGTGTCTCCTGCACGTGATAAAGATGAGCAAAGCATTCAATATCCCTCTGATTTAAAATCCAAATATGCAAACAGCATTATTGAATCCAGACAGACTATTCTGCTTCGCTGATGATAGATGCAGAAAAAAAGCTAGTTGAATTAAGCTTTTGACTTCGAAGCAGCAGAAAAGTGGACACCTTGCTTTAAAAAAGTGGTGCAGAACCCCAGCTGAAGAGCAGGTGCTGCATGGTATTTGTATTTCCTGTAGAGGATGCTAGCTAGCAGGACCAACCAGCTGACCGTGAAAATTCTTGGCCCTAAGTGACCCAAAGACAGACTATAAATCTATCCTATAAAATACAGTAAAAGCCTTGTTTGTTCTTCCACCCTTTCAATATGTGATGTTATATATCTGTGATTATCTCATTTTTATTGGGCTCCCTAGAAAGTTGTTTATGATCATTTGTGGACAAAACAAAGGCTTATTGTAAACTTTTTTTTACTAAGTTGGAAGGTCAGTATGAAACAAAAGGCACCACTTGCATGACTGCTACATGCAAACTATGCTTGTGTGTGTAATATTACCATGCATTTCAGCAAAGGGATAGAGTCCTAGCTAATTACAAAGCTAACATATAATAGCATTGCATTAGCAGCCCAAGAAATTCCTGTTGAATTGCATACATCTGAAAACAGAAAGGCATGCTTGTGTTGAAACTTAATTATCTTGGCAAAATCTGTGAGGACCAGATTCTCAGAAGACATAAACACAAAGCTCTGCTTTAAACTCCTGAAGATCTAATTCTTTGTTTATTCAGATAACCTCCATCAGATAAAACTTACCACTCAGATTAACTAATTTGCCTTATTATTCACGGTGTCTACAGCTAAGTAACACAATTACTACTCATTTTGTGAGCAGGAAAAACAATACTGCTGATCTACACATACCAGGTCTGAAAGAGACAATCAGCATGCCCTGCCAGGTTAAACATGTTAATATTGTTGCATTCCACCCTAGGCAAAGAAGACAAGCCTTTTTCAAGGACAGTTCTGACTGAAATTTTTTTATGGGTTCAAAGTAAACCATTATGGTAAAAAATGAATACAGCTTTGTTTGTTTCTTCAGTCATCATTAGCAAGAGACGCAGAGGTATTCTGGTTTTGAGCGCATATGGAAAGATCATCAACACTTTCTGCTTCTGGGTCCTTTGCCAAAATACCATATCCCACATGCCTTCTACCTTAAAACATAAAAGAAAAGGTGTTGTTCTGGTCAAATAAAGAAATAATTTTTACTAGCATACGTCTAATGTTAAAGCTGCCTAAATCCTGCCAAAGACATTAAAACACCATCTGCAAAACAGATTTTCATTAAATTGATCAGTTTAAAGTTAAGCAGCTAGGCAGATGATGCTTTTGAGCTAACCTTTAACCTTTAACCTTCTTAAAATGAAATCAGGTCACTCCTTTTGGGTAATATCTTTGCCATTTGAGAACACCAGAGGTAAAGTGATCTATCCAAATTGAACTGACAATCATAGCATTAATAGTGTTCCGGATCGATATTTTGTCAATAGAGGGAAAACCAAGGTAGTTTTCACACAGCTGAGTATTACTCTGCTAACTACTGCCTGTCACTTTCCCTGAGCTCATAAATAGTTGCCTATATGACACAATCTACAGTAAATAGTCAATATAAAACTAATGTCTTTTAGAGCTATTATCAGGTATTGAATAATATTTTTGGTAGATAAATTTTAAATATTTATTTGTGATTAGATATTGATTCTGTTATTCAGTTACTCGGTTAACTAAAACTTCTTTTCATCCACACCAGTTTACCTGCCTTACAAAAGGCTACCCTGTATTTATTTATTAAAAATATTTGGAAACTCTTTTATGAGCACAGGACGCGATACATGCGGTTTCCTGAAACAAAAGCTATTTGACTAAGCTACAAAATGGCTTCCTTAAGAGCAGTTCCAGCTATATGTACTTTATATCCATAGTAAGTAACTGTTCTGCCTCAACTTCCCAAATCTGCAGAGGGTGAATGCATGGAAATGCACTCTGTTGCTATAGAGGCTTTCTCTGTTTACTTGCGAAGTCACTCAATACTTCTTGATGGATGCTGTGAAGGACTCACAACTCTTGCGTGGTTTAATTTGTTAATATCAAGCTCCACAATTCCAAACAAAGTCTTTGGGAAATTCATTTAGCCCAAGATGAGTTCACTCAGGGTAAAGCCATCTTTATTTCAATTCCTAGCAGCCACATTACCAACACCATTTGAATACTGCACTTCTGTAAGGAGCACTCAGGCCATTTCTTTTTTAAATAACTTAGAAAACAGCTAAAGGTTTCACTTTGCCACATTTAGAATCTAACTCTAAAAGTGACATTTCAGTACTGCCTAAAATTATACACCTTCAGAAGAAAAGCTCTGATGTTCATGGTTGCTTTAAAAGCTACAGTTATGAAAAGACATCCTTTTATTCCATCAATAGTTAGGCACAGGAAGAGAAATCAAGCCGTTACAGCAACATTTATAAAAAGAAAATTCACAAAACAACAACATTTAAATAAATATAGATGAATAAAGAAAAAACTTTGACGTGCTTGACAAAGCAAAGGAACAAAGTCACAGATACTTTTTCTGTGCTTTCAGATGGTTTTAGTATTAAAGTTTCTATTGCCAAACCATATTCACAGCATCTTAATTTTAAAAGAGTTAGAGAAGGTGCTTGAATATAAACACAATTCATGAATATTCGATATCACTCCCAAGGCATATATCTATTATTCATACAAATTAATGTTCTTTTTTTCCTTAGGTGCTCTAAAAGTTTATCTGATGTATCAAGAGAAAAGAAGTTTACAACTCTCTTGGTGTCAACAACTTCACCAAAATCTGACAAAACTATCAAGTCTGCTAGCAGATAACTTTACAAACTTTCAAAATCTCATTTATTTCCACCTTGAGGCCTGAATGTACACCCACAATTAAAAGCAAAGTTTTCTGCATGACATATAGAGGCACTGTATTCTGTTATGAAGTACATACATTTAGCACTTTTCAGTTATTGGGGCCATATTGCATTACTGCCAACCCCAAATATTAAAAAATAGTAATACCAATACTCCAGCTGATATTTTACATAAGTCATTCCTCTCCTTCAAAATAGCCTTAAATGAGATGATATTAAAATAGTGCGCGCGCGTGCGCGTGTGTGTGTGTGCGTGCGTGTGTGTGTGTTTGTACATGCTATCTGCTTTCTAGGAGCTGTTAAGCCTAGTGGGGTTCAAATTTCCAAGCTTCTTTAAGAAGTCATGAGGGACAGAAACTTCTTAAAAAGCTGATTCTCATTAGCAAACCTAGGGACAGATCTTAAAAAATACATGTGTTGGGAGACTTGCAACCCTGCGGTTACCAGCAGCACACTTTCAATTGTCCTTCTGTAGGACATGAAGCTTAAAGGGTGTCTAAGAGTTTATGTCTTCCTTCTCCACTGAGACGTCTTTTACCCTAACCAATTCTGAGACAAAAGGTTAGCGATGGTCATTATGCTAAAGTAAATGTTTAGTAGGACATCCTGCAAATCCAGACATATTTGACCAAGATTTATCTAGGGATTGAGTTGAGTGAGTGAAGAGACAGTGCTGTTTTGAGTTGATTGTTTGCACCTTGCAGCTCCATAGCTATACCTGTGGACCTGTTTAAAAACATAAGTAATTGGCATCTTATTCCTAACAGTCTCTGAAGCTTTGACAGTCAAGTCATCTGAGAAAACCCCTCTGCGTTCTCGTCTGCAATTCTATTATTCCTACCTGTGACATGGTTTGGAGCAGCATCTCTCTGGATGGTGGCATTATGAAACAGATCATTGAAATAATCCAAGTTAACACATCAAAAAAGAAATGGGAACCAATGATGCTCAGCCCTGATCCTGACTCAAAGTGTGGCTCCATGATCAGAATAACTGAACGGAGCAAGGAACCCCTTCGTGGATAACAGGGACCAGTAACTTCTGAAGGCAGTTTCGCTGCTGAAGCAGGGCAGACTGCAACAGTATGCTCTCAACTCTTTCAACACTGTTCGAAAGAGGACTTTGGATCTTTAAAGAAAAATAACAAACACAAAAAAAAGCCTACATCTCTCTATAGTTAAGAAAAAATGCAGTTATTAAGTTAGCAGAGCAGCCAGCACTGTGGGACAATATAATAGACCCAGTCTTCTGTTACTGCCATTTTTGTCCATAGCAGATCCACCATGGTTACAACTACCAGGTGATATCCACGTTACTGCCTGTGCACCCTGTGATAACTAAGAACAACCATCTGAACATGGTTTAACAACAGAAAAATGTTATTTCTTGCTTGAACTAGAGGTCTGCTGAGGTTTTACTGTATTTGTTCTATGTGTACACATTTTCAACATGATTAGAAAACCTGCACAGTTGCTGTAATCAGCAGATGACTCCTGATAGTTTAGTTATCACAGATTTCTAGTATAAATCAATAGATAACACTTGCAAAATGGATTTTCTAATCATATTTAGAGCTTGTTACAGTGACTAATGGTTTGCAATATTTCCTGAATTTTTATATCCCCTAGACAAAAGAAGTTTTTAATAAGTTACAAAGTTATTCATCTTGGAAATGAATGTGTTATATTTTGTCCATGAACCAAGACAATCAACCAATCCAGTAAACACACTGCAGAAAATAAGTTACCCCATAATTAGGGTTTGGAAAAAGTCATGACAAGTTGTGTAATAAATGGTATTCATCACTCCCACATATCCATTATATCCACATAGTTTTTTCCAGTAAAGATAAAAATATAGTTACCGTTCTACTAACATATTTATCTACACCACACCCTTTCATGTTTGTAAAAAAACCATTACTGGCTTGGAAAAGAAGGGCAGACAAAAGGATGACAGTGCTTACTTTTGAATATCCTTAGTAATACTGTGGCATATTGCATGTGCTTACTGAAAATACTGACGTAAAATAACTTGACTGTGACACATCATGGCTGCAAACAGATACATATGCCAGAAACTATCTCCTTCCCTATGCACGGTATTGAAAAATCATCATTTTCCATAATATCCCTCAAGCTTGTGATCAAAATGTAATGGACAAAGTCTGAAAAAAAGATTATGGGCGATGTAAACCTTCTCTAGCCATTCATTAAGGGAGAACTTTTTTTAAAGAAACCCTTCTGTTCCCTGTGTTCACAGTAAGTGCATCCTAAACAGCCCCTCGAGTGAATCAACACAACTTCCCTTGGACTAGTCCACATAGTTTTTGTTTGATTACACACATGTTCAATAAACATTTATTCTGCTGATTAATCAAAGTCTTGTTTGATTAGCACTGAAACAGTTAATTTCCTAGTCTACTTGGTGCTGACTGAAATTGCTGTCACTTGCTTACCTTGTACAGTTTCAGGGCTGCCTCGTGCCTGTGATTGGTAGTATGTAAGCGCAATTTATCCACGCTGTTGGTGTAGTAGTCACAGGCATTACATTTTAGGTGAACTGGGTTGCCAATGGCAATACACTTCAGCCTCCACTCATTAGTTTTGCCCCCTTCTTTAATGTGAGCCACCAGCTGATATTTCTGCATATGTTTGTCAGTCTTGCAGTGGAGCTGGAAGTTCGCTTTGAGCTGAGTGTTGTAGTTACAGAGCTTGCACTGGTAGATGTCTCCAATTACAGCCCTCCACTCCTCTTCGGGGAGTGAACGTTCACTGCTCACATGCACACTTAGGGCCTCCAGGCTGTCAGAGGTGAATTTGTTGCAAACAGCACACTGGAATAGCTTCAGCGCTGGGTCACTGATATAAGGTGACAGCTCTCCTGCAGTAAGGAGGGACAGGTCATCACCCATTAGCTGACCACTGGCAAGCCGGATTTCAGGCGGCAGCTCATTATTTACTACAGGAAAAAAAAAATTAAAAGGGAAAGTAGAGACCAGCAAGCATAGCACACACACAGGAATCTGTAAAATAAAGCCTTGACAAGGAGTTTGCTTTCTCTAGAGCTTAAACTATAAAAAGCTGTAATAGGATTGAATCAGGATCAATTACAATCATCCCTTTCAACTTCTAAATTCCCTCATCAGATAGCTTTAATTACTCCTACTGGGCATGATGTCATTCTGGAATTTGTATTTTCAAAGGCATGAAAGTTGATCAATAAAATAACAAAACAGCAATGCTTTTGTAACTTAAAAGCCTAGATTAACTTACACATCACTAATTGTAGTTTTGTTATATCCTTTAAATGATGCTGGAGGTAGGTCAATATAAATATATCTACAATATAGTAATTAGGATAAGCATATTTATACTAATTTAGCTAATTTTTGTACCAGTTCTCATTCCTAATTTTAAAACACACCCAGTGGACAAAGCCAGGACAATTTAGGTATATCCAAAAGGAAACATTATAACTGAACAAAGTTTGAGAACTCTTTTTAGTATGAATCAGTCACACATGAGCATTTGATTCCAATTTGCCCTCCTCTTACACTTGGAATAGAGACCATTTACTAACTATAAAGGCGCATTGTCAGTTAAGAAAGAAAAGATTGCATTCCTGCCTGAAAATGTTGACCTATTCAGATAATTAAAAACTGCAGAAAACACAACTGCCTTTATCTTCTTTAGTTTGTTAATTTGAGAGCACCTCATTAAATAATCAGTTAATTTTATTCTCTGCCTGCAGACCCTGCACACAGGG